>NW_020944524.1:285006-440519 GCF_900497805.2 Vombatus ursinus | reverse complement strand
CTATCTATCTATCTATCTATCTATCTATCTATCTATCTATCTATCTATCTATCTATCTATCTATATCTATATATAAGTACATATAATTTTTTCCCCTCCAACTACCCTAATACTGACAAAGGCCTCATGAGTTACAAATATCATCTTTCCATGCAGGAATGTAAACAGTTCAACTGTAATAAGTCTCTTTTGATTTTCTCTTTCTGGTTTACCTCTTCACGTTCCACTTGAGTTTTGTATTGGAAAATCAAATTTTCTATTCAGCTCTGGTCTTTTCATCAAGAATGCCTGAAATTCCTCTATTTCACTGAACGACCATTTTTTCCCCTGCAGGATTATACTCAGTTTTGTTGGGTAGATGATTCTTGGTTGTAATCCTATCTCCTTTGACCTCCTGAATATTATATTCCATGCTCTGTGGTCCCTTAATGTAGAAGCAGCTAAATCTTGTGTTAGCCTGATTGTGTTTCCACAATACTTGAATTGTTTCTTTCTGGCAGCTTGCAATACTTTCTCCTTTACCTGGGAACTCTGGAATTTGGCTACAATATTCCTAGGAGTTTTCCTTTGGGGATCTCTTTCAGGAGGTTATCGGTGGATTCTTTCAATTTCTATTTTGCCCTCTGGTTCTAAAATATCAGTGTAGTTTTCCTTGATAATTTCTTGAAAGATGATGTCTAGGCTCTTTTTTTTGATCATGGCTTTCAGATAGTCCAATAATTTTTAAATTCTCTCTCCTGGATTGATTTTCCAGGTCAGTTGTTTTTCCAATGAGATATTTCACATTGTTTTCTAATTTTTCATTCTTTTGAATTTGTTTTACACTGTCTTGATTTCTCATAAAGTCACTAACTTCCAATTGCTCTATTCTAATTTTTAAGGAAGTATTTTCTTCAGTAATCTTTTGGACTTCCTTTTCCATTTGGCCAATTTTGTTTCTCCTCATTGGCTTTTTGGACCTCTTCTGCCATTTGGATTAGGCTATTTTTTAAGGTGTTATTTTCTTCAGTATTTTTTTGGGTCTCCTTTACCAAGCTGTTGACTTGTTTTTCATGATTTTCTTGCAAACCTCTCAGTTTTTCCTCTACTTCTCTTACTTGCTTCTCAAAATCCCTTTTGAGCTTTTCCAAGGCCTGGGACTGATTCATATTTTTCTTGGAGGCTTTGGATGTAGGAGCTTTGGCTTTGTTGCCTTTTTCTAGTTGTATATTTTGATCTTTTTTGTCATCAAAGTAAGATAATATAGTCTGACTCTTTTTGTGCTGCTTACTCATGATCCTGGCCAATTATTTGAGTTTTAAACTTTTTTGTTAAGGTAAAAGTCTGCTTCCAATGTTGAGAATGTACTGTCCTAAGCTTCAGGGGGTTTGTACAGCTGTTTTCAGAGATACTTCTAGGGACCTGAAAATTTTCAGATCTTCCAAGGTGGTATGATAAGGGGTGAGGTGTTTTCTTTCCACTGCCACAATAAGCTTCACCATGTCAGTGCTACTCCTCACCCCAGGACCGCCCCTTGGAACTGTGACCCAGATCCAAGCACTGGTAAAGCAAAAGATTCCTGCCTCAGCCCTGGCAAAGAGATCCCTGCAATCCCCCTCTGATCAGTCACTTGATTCCCTCTCAGTCTGTGGGCAGGAAGCTCAGGGAATAGCCCCTGGGGGCAGCTGAGACCTAGCTCCTTCTCTCACCACAGTCACAGACTTTTCCCACTGACCTTCTAAGTTGTCTTTGGCATTCGTGGGTTGAGAAGTCTGGAAACCACCACAGCTGCCCACAATTCAGTCCTCTGATGCCTGCTCCAGGGTTGCTGCGGCCTGTGTGCCCACGCCAAACTGCGTTCCTCTCCCAGCCCCGCGTGATATACCTTTCTGGTCAACCATCCAGGCTGTCTTTGGCTGGAAATTTGTTTCACTCTGTCTTTTTGTGGGTTCTGCTGCTTTAGAATTTGTTTAGAGCCATTTTTATAGGTATTTGGAGGGGTTTGGGGAGAGAGCTCCAGCAAGTCACTGCTTTCCCTCCACCATCTTGGCTCCACCCTGACATTTTTATAGACATGCACATTTTTATAGTCCTTTGGGCATACTTCCAAATTGCTCTCCAAAATGATCGGATCATTTCACAACTCCACCAACAATGCATTAGTGTTCCAATTTTGCCACATCTTCTCCAACATTTATCATTTTCCTGCTTTGTCATATTGGCCAACCTGATAGGTGTGATGTGCTACCCTAATTAGAATTGTTTTGATTTGCATTTCTCTAATCAATAGTGATTTAGAGCATTTTTTCATATAACTATAGATGGCTTTAATTTTTTCATCTGGGAACTTTCTGTTCATATCCTTTGACCATTTATCAATTGGGGAATGACTTGTATTCTTATAAATTTGACTTAATTCTCTATATATTTTAGAAATGAGGCCCTTATCAGAGACACTGGTTGTTTCCCAGTTTTCTACTTTTCTTCTAATCTTGGTTGCATCGGCTTTGTTTGTGTAAAAACCTTTTCAATTTAATGTAATCAAAATGATCCATTTTGCATTTTATAATGTTATTGAACCTTATTTTTATCAGAATTGTCTCAAAGAGGGAATAACATACACATTCAGTTGGATTTAGAAACCTATTTTACACTATAGGAATGTGGGAGACAAGGGGAGAAGAAAAGAGGAGGGAGTAGTGATAGAAAGTAGGGCAGATTGAGGGAGGTGGTGGTCAGAAGCAAAACACTGGTGAGAAGAGGCAGGGTGATAGGAAAGAGACAGGGAAAGGGGGGGAGGGAGGGAGAGAGAGAGAGAGAGAAACAAGGGAAAAATGGGATGCAGGGAAATACCTAGTTGGTACTCATAACTGTGAATGGGAATGAGAAGAACTCACCCATAAAATGGAAGAGGATAGCAGAGTGAATACAAAACCAGAATACTAAAATATGTTGTTTATGAGAAACATATTTGAAGCAGAGAGACACACAGAGTAAAGAAAAAACAGTGGAGTATAATCAATTATGATCCAGCTGAGGTTAAAAAAAAAAAAGCAGGGGTAGCAACCATGATCTCAGACAAAGCAAAAGCAAAAACAGGTCTAATTAAAAGAGATAAGGAAGGAATATACATCTTGCTAAAAGGTAAAATGAAGTAACACAATACTAAACATATATGCATCAAATGGTATAGCATCCACATTTTTAAAGAAGTTAA
This sequence comes from Vombatus ursinus, assembly GCF_900497805.2. Taxonomy (NCBI): domain Eukaryota; kingdom Metazoa; phylum Chordata; class Mammalia; order Diprotodontia; family Vombatidae; genus Vombatus; species Vombatus ursinus. Next base: position 437,323 of record NW_020944524.1, on the reverse strand, counting down.
ATGAATTACAGGAAGAAACAGTAAAACTATATTAGTGGGTGATTTCAATTTTCCCCTCTCAAAACTAGATAAATCCAACACAAAACAGGAGAAAAAAATGAAGTAAAAGAGGTAAATAAATTTTAGAAAAATTAAATATGATAGACCTCTGGAGAAAATTAAATGATAGAAAGGAAAATATCTTTTCCTCTGAGGTACATGTCACCTACACAAAAATTGACCATTGATTAGGCCATAAAAACCTCATAATCAAATGCAGAAAGGCAGAAATATTAAATGGATCTTTTCTAGATCATAAATAAAAATTACATTCAATGAAGGGCAATGGAAAAATATATTCAAAATTAATTGGAAACTAAATAATCTAAACCTAAAGAATGAGCGGGTCAAAGAACAAATCATAGAAACAATTGATAATTTCATTAAAAAGAATGAGAACAATAAAAAAATACATAAAAATTTATGGAATGCCGCCAAGGCAGAACGTAGAGGAAAATCTATATCTCTAAATACATATACCAACACAATAGAGAAAGAGATCAATGAATTGGCAAAAAAAAAAAAAACAACAACTAGAAAAAGAACAAAGTAAAAATGCCCAATTAAACACCAAATTGAAAATCCTGAAAATTAAAGGAGAGGTAAATAAAATTGAAAGTAAGAAAACCACTAAACTAATAAATAAAATAGCTAATTCTATGAAAGGAAAAAAGAAAACAACAAAACAGATGAGCCACTAGTTAATTTGTATTTAAAGAAAAAGAAAAGAAAACCAAAAATAAAAAGGATGAATTTACTACCAATGAAGAGGAAATTAAAGTAATAAGTAGGAGTTATTTTGCCCAATTATATGCCAATAAAACACAGTTTAAGTGAAATAGATAAATATTTACAAAAATATAAATTGCCCAGGTTAAAAGAAGAGGAAAGAAAATTCTTAAATAACCACATCTTGGAAAAAGAAATCAAACAAGTCATCAATTAACTCACTAAGAAAAAATCCCCAGAGCCATGGATTCATAAGTGAATTCTACCAAACACTTAAACAACAATTAATTATAAGACTATATAAACTATTTGGAAAAATAGGCAAAGAAAGAAACCTACTAAATTCCTCTTACAGCACAAATATGGTGCTGATGCCTAAACCAGGAAGAGCAAAAACAGAGAAAGAAAACTGTGGACCAATTTCCCTAATGAATCTTGATGCAAAAATTTTAAATGAAATTATAGCAAGGAGATTACAGCAATATATTACAGGGATCATTCACTATAACCTGGGGGGATTTATGCCAGGAATGCAGTGCTGGTTCAATATTAGGAAAATTATAAGCATAATTGACCATATCAATAACAAAACCAACAGAAATCATAGGATTATCTCAACAGATGAAGAAAAAGATTTTGACAAAATATAATGCTCATTCCCATTAGAAACACTAGAGAGCATAGGAAAAAATGGAGCTTTTCTTAAAATGATAAGTAGTATGTATCTAAAACCATCAGCAAGCCTTATGGGAATAAGTTAGAAACCTTCCCAATAAGATCAGGGGTGAAAAAAGGGTGCCCATGATTTCCACTATTACTCAATATTGTGCTAGAAATGTTAGTTATACGGAAGAATTCATGACCAAACAGGAGATAGAGAACATTATGAAATGCAAAATGGATCATTTTGATTACATTAAATTGAAAAGTTTTTGCACAAACAAAGCCAATGCAACCAAGATTAAGAGGGAAGTAGAAAACTGGCAAAGAATTTTTACAACAATGTCTCTGATAAGAGCCTCATTTCTAAAATATATAGAGAATTAAGTCAAATTTACAAGAATACAAGTCATTCCCTAATTCATAAATGGGCAAAGGATATGAACAGGCAGTTCTCAGCTGACAAAATTAAAGCCATCTATAGTCATATGAAAAAATGCTCTAAATCATTATTGAGTAGAGAAAAGCAAATCAAAACAACTCTGAAGGATCACCTCACACCTATCAGATTGGCTTACATGACAAAACAGGAAAATGATAAACGTTGGAGAAGATGTGGGAAAATTGGAACACTAATGCATTGTTGGTAGAGTTGTGAAATGATCCAACCATTTTGGAGAGTAATTTGGACGTATGCCCAAAGGACTATAAAAATGTACATGCCGTTTGACTCAGCAATAGCACTTCTAGGGCTGTATCCCAAAGAGATCATAAAAATGTGAAAAGGACCCACAAGTACAAAAATATTTATAGCAGCTCTTTTTTGTGGTGGCAAAGAATTGGAAATGGAGGGAACACCCATCAATTGCGGAATGACTAAACAAGTTGTGGTATATGAATGTAATGGAATACTACTGTGTTATAAGAAATAATAAGCAAGCAGACTTCAGAAAAACCTGGAAAGACTTGGATGGACTGATGCTGAGTGAAGTGAGCAGAACTAGAAGAACGTTGTACACAGTAACAGCCACGTTGTGCAATGACTAACTTTGATAAACTTAGCCCTTTTCAGCAATGCAAGATCTAAGACATCTCCAAATGTCTCATGATGGAAAATGCTATCCACAAAGAAGAAAGAACTATGGAGTTAGAATGCAGATCGAAGAATACTATTTGCTATTTTTTTCTCTTCTGTTGAGTTTTGTTTCCTCTTTCTTGTTGTTCCTTCTGTTGGTTCTAATTCTTCCTTACAACATGACTTATGTAAATATATGTTTAATAAGATTGAGTGCTGTATGGGAAGAGAGGTGGAGAGGGAGGGGGAGAAAAATTTAAAACTCAAAAGCTTATGGAAATGATTGTTGATAAATCAAAATAAATTAATTAATAAAAAAAGAACACGGGCCCAATTGAAAAAAAAAAAAGGGAATGTTACCTATAACAATTTTAAAAGAAAAAGAAATTGAAGGAATTGAAATAGGTAATGAAGAAACAAAGGTATCACTCTTTGCAGATGATATGATGGCCTACTTAGAGAATCCCAACGAGTCAACTGAAAAACTACTTGAAATAATTAACAACTTTAGCAAAGTTGCAGGATATAAAATAAACTCACATAAATCATCAGCATTTCTTTTTATTACCAACAAAGCCTAGCAGCAAGAGATAAAAAGATAAATTCCATTTCAAATAACTGTAGACAATATAAAATATTTGGGAGTCTACCTGCCAAGAAACCCAGCAACTATATGAATACAATTATAAAACACTTCTCACACAAATGAAGTCTGATCTAAACAATTGGAAAAATATTAATTGCTCATGGGTAGGTTAATCCAATATAATAAAAATATCAATTCCAACTAAATTAATTTATTTATTCAGTGCCATACTAATAAAACTACCAAAAATTATCTTATAGAGTTAGAAAAAGTAATAACAAAATTCATCTGGAAGAACAAAAGGTCAAGGCTATCAAGGGAACCAATGAAAACAAATGTGAAGGAAGGTGCCATAGGCGAACCCAGATCTCAAACTGTATTATAAAATGGTAATCTTCAAAACTATCTGTTATTGTCTAAGAAATAGAGTGTTAAGTTAGTGGAATAGATATAGTAATAAACCACCATAGTAATCTAGTGTTTGATAAACCCAAAGATCCAAACTTTTGGGACAAAAACTTGAAAAAACTGGAAAACAATAGGGCAAAAACTAGGTGTAGACCAATGTCTTCCACCATATACCAAGAAAAGGTCAAAAAGAGTACATAATTTGCAGATAAATACATAAGCAAATTAGGAGAGCAAGGAACAGCTTACTTGTCAGATCTATGGAGAAGGGAAGAATTTATGACCAAACAAGAGACAGAGATAATTACAAAATGTAAAATGGATAATTTTGATTAATATAAAATTAAAAAGGTTTTGCCCAAGCAAAAACACAGCAACCAAAATTAGAAGGAAAGCCAAAAACTGGAAAATCATTTTTGTAGCACATATCTCTGATAAAGGCTTTATTTCTCAAATATATAGAGAACTGAGTCAAATTTATAAAAATACAAGTCATTCCCCAATTGATAAATGGTCAATGTATTCATATACATGTAGTTTTCAGACAAGAAATCAAAGTTATCTATAGTCATATGAAAAAATGCTCTAAATCACTATTGATTAGAGAAATGCAAATTAAAATAACTCTGAAGGATCACCTCACACCTATCAGATTGGCTAATATGACAAAAAAAGAAAAATGACAAATTTTAGAGGGATATGGAAAAACTTGGACACTAATACACTGTTGGTGTAGTTGTGAACTGACCCAAACATTCTGGAGAGCAATTAGCAACTATGCCGAAATGGCTATAAATCTGCATACCCTTTGATGTAGCAATACCACTGCTAGGTCTATATCCCAAAAACATCAAGAAAAGGAAGGACTTATTTTTATGAAAATATTTATAGCAGCTCTTTTTGTGATAGCTAAGAATTAGAAATTCTCCCCATCAATTGGGGAATGGCTGAACAAGTTGTGGTAATGGATTGTAATGAAATATTATTGTGGTATAAGAAATGACAATATAATCCATTGATATCAAGGAATATGATCTATGATTTTTGTTTATTCCCTGACAAAGAGACTTTTCCTATATTTCTCATGGTGTAATACAGTTTATCGGTGATTTCATTCAACTGAAAGGATTTTTGTTTGGTACAGAAAACAAACTTTCGCATTTGTAGAGTCTGAGACCTATATATGACAGTTCATGGAACTTCAGCAAATCAAACTGAATGCTTTCTCTAGCAAGCAAAGCATTGACCAGCATATCCAGTACCATGGTGGTATGAATTACCTTTCACGGAGCCCACACATTTTTTTTTCATTTGTGTTTATCCTGTTCTCAATCAATGTTATAGTTTGTTTCAATTCAAAAAATGACAAACTACTTAAGGGAAGCCAGATATGATAGTCTCCTTCCATTTTTGCATCAACTTTGCCTAATAGCCAGTGGAGACCACAAGTTGACATCATTTTCAGATCTATGTCAGGCAAAAAGGGAATCCTTTTGGAAACAGACAAAATAATCTTTAAGAATTAATTTGTCTAAATGGGAATCTGCTCTATTCCTTGCATTTAATACATTATAAATATTCCTCATCCATTCCTCCTGTTTTGTTTTTATTTATGTCAAATGAAGTGAGCCATCTCTCTCATTCCATGATAATGTAATTTTAACTTTTCTTCAGAAAAACTGCCTACCAGAGTATAATTGATATTTCAACAAACAAATCCCTGTGACATAACTCAGAAATTGGATAGAGTTGGAAATTGGGTATTTTTCTGCGGTCAACAAATGTTACAAGAGTTCACCTTGGTTTCTCTGATTTTTGCCTCTTCTTGAGCTGCCCCTGGCTGATGGAATCCATTTACCTGCCTTTGTTGGCTTCTGGTAGTCTTTTTTTTTTTTAATATTTCTAGACTGGAGAGGGAAACGTACGTCTGTTTACTTTTTGGATTTCTTTGCCAATGATATTTCTGGGGTCTTTTTCAGATTATTTTTTGGCTGTTTCAGTAGTAGAGTTTGGCTTTTCTACAACTTTTCATTTTGCCATCTTAACTAGAAGTCCAAAATAGATTAAATTTTAACAGGCCATCCACCCAAAAAAAACCCCATCATTTATATTTAAGTGGTTCCTGAATCATTCATTTTTTCATAATTATACCACCTAAAGATAAGCCTTAACTAAATGCATGAAGAAAAAGTAGAAAAAGCTATGGCATACATTTGAAATAGCTCAATCTGCACTACTTAGAAAGTAGTTAGCAATTTAAAAAAAAGGTTGTTGTTGTGCAGTCCTTTCCAGTCATATCCCACTCTTTGTGACTCCATTTGGGTTTTGTTGGCAAATATTTGCCATTTCTTTCTCCAGCTCATTTTATAGATGAAGAACAGAAGCAATTAGACTAAGTGACTTGGCAAGGTCAAACAAGTAAGAAGTATCTGAGGCCAGATTTGAACTTGGGAAGATGAGTGTTGAGATTTAGAGGTTTAGGGGTGCTGGGACCCTGAAATAGTGATGCAGGTCCTGCCCAAATGAATTCGATCCAAGCCTTCTTTTAGCTAAAGACAAGGTTTACTAAAAATATGCCATATTGGCCAGACTGTTAAGGAATCTAAACATTTGTATCACTAATGCAAGCGGGCCAGATTGAATCTGAGCACCTTAATGGAGACGAAAAGGATCTTATATACAGAAAGACGGTGGGAGCGATTTAGGAGTGGCCAAGTAGTTTGGGGTGACTGGAGGAGGGGTCTGGGAGAAAGAGTATCTTGATGGGAGTGGCCAGTAGGCTGGGAGAGAATGGGATCTAGATTGGATCAAGGAGTGGGTGGGGCCAGATGCAGACAATGAAAGGGCAATTAATTAATTGAGATAGGTCAGATGCCTCAGGCAACCACCAGAGACTTGACCACTTGGGGAAATTCAAGGAGAGTTCAAAGAAGAGAGGGGATTTCCCAGAGCCTGTACACTGTCACTGGCACTATATCCATTGCACCACCCAGCTGCCCAATAAAAAGTTGGAAATGAATAATAGAAATTACATTGAAATAATTTATAATAATATTATGTAGAAGTTCAATCAATGTAAATCCATTGTCACAAGAAAGTCAAAGAGTTGAGAAAGTCCTTTTGATGACAAACATTTGACTTGTCATGTGGAGAGAGATGGTGATCAAAGACAACAGTTATTTGTATAAACTCATTTTAAAAATTTTACAAAGGTTAATGTACAATTTTAAGTAGCATCCTTAACATATACTTGCCAGTTTCCTGAAGGTAACAAAATTTTCAAAAAAGGAAAGAGAGAGCATAACAGGGACCAACACATGTTTAAACTGCTTTAGTCTTCTGGGCTTCCAAATACTTTACTTCATATACCTCTAACAAGCAGTCAGGCCAAAAACTCCAAAAAGTACATTTCTTGGTTTCTCCAAGTCAGAAATTGAGACAAGGATTATTCTTCTTTTGGGGTTTGTTTAGGGTTTTTTTTAAAATTCATTTGCTTTTTCTACTCCTGCTGTCCACCCTATTGATGAGATTGGGATCTGGACCCCAGAAAGGAAAAACCCTGCACTTTCCCACATGGCCAAATCTCTGGCATTCCCCTGGGAAATGAAGGGGTTTACCTTTGTCCCTTTTCCCTTTGCCCCTTTTTGCCAAAAGGAATTTGGCTCCCATTTGTTGACCTTATTCATATGCATCTTTCTCCCTGGCCCTGAAAAGAACCTGCTTCTTGTTTGTCTCTCTTTTTTCTCTCTTTGAAAGGCTTAGCCTTACCTTTTAATCTCATTCAAATGAGCTTTCCTTCCTGGCCCCAAAAAGAACCTGGCTTCAGTTTGTCTACCCATCCCAGGAAAACCTTAAAGTTTTAGAAACTGCCATATCTCCATTTGAAAGCAAACTTCCCTCCCTTCCAACTTCCTTCATTATCTATTCTCATTGTTTATTACCTTCCAAATGGACCCAACCAACCCCCCCTTCCTCCGGCCACCCTTAATCCTAGCTAGGTGCCATGAGGTCCAGGATCCAGGAGTTCTGTTCACCCCAGGTTGCTAGCCACTCCCATCCAGATCTCCCTAGGCCCTTCTTCCTGTCACTCCAAACTGCTTGGCCACTCCTAGACCCCTCCCATAATCTTTCTGTACTTAGGACTCATCTTCGCCCCATTCGGATGTTGGTAATTTCTCATGCCTAGAGGCTGAGCTGTTCCCAAGGCCTCACCTGGCCTCCTTAGCCCCCAGCCCCCACTTAGAAGCTGAGAACCTCTCACGCCCAGAGGCTGAGACTCTCAAGCCCGCTTGTCCTCACGAGCATGACCTGGCCTATATGCTTTATCTTTAATAAACTTTTTCTCTGGCTGGAAGAAGATCTGGGTTGAATTCTTTCAGGCAGATCTGCGTCATGATCTGGGGCTTCTTTCCCAGCACCCCAAAACCTCCCGTGACCTTGGGGTGCCTCTGTGCATCTAGGAGCACCCCAAAACCCCCCACCTCTACACTATCAGTTGCCAGACTTAACATGGATGTGTTCAGGGGTGCTAGGGCCCCAAAATATCAAGAGCAAGAGATGAGGCTCCTGCCCAACTGAATTTGACCCAAGGTTTCTTTCAGTCAAAGACAGGGTTTATTAAAGATCCATCATAATGGCCAGATTCTTAAGGAATCTGAGCATTGATTGGCTAGATATAAGAATCTGAGCACCTTAAAGGAGATAAGATGGACTTTAGATACAGAAAGACTGTGGGAGGGATTTAGGAGTGGCCACGTAGTTTGGGATGACTGGAGGAGGGGTCTGGGAGAAGGGGTATCTTGATGGGATTGGCCATTAGGCTGGGGTTACTAGAGGAGGGGTTTAGGGAGGATCTTGATGGGAGTGACTGGGAAGTGAAGAAGGGTGTTTAGATAGGATCAAGGGTGAGAAGTGGCCCAAGGGCCATCCAGAGGTAACAGACAATAGAGGCCTAGGCTAAATTAAGGGTAACAGAGAATTGAGAGATTGAGTGTAGGCTATAATGAAAGGCCAGTTGATAGGATTATAGCCTAGAGACTTCCTTGACCAAGTGGGAGAGTTCAAGGAGAGTATAAGGTGGGGTTCCCTAGGGCCTGCAGACAAATGGGACCCAAAATCTTTTTGGGGTAAGGGGCAAAGGTCTCAGCTTGGGCCCATACCCCATCTATGGAGTATAATATACAGTTTCTCCCAAGGGCAGCACAACTTGAGCAAGCCAGTTGAAGCCAGGAATGGGGCACAAGGGCTCAAATTCCCTGTTTTACATTGGTTTTACCTCTTTAGTACAGAACAAAGTCTCCGTAGCTTCCTCATTAGGGAAGTCATTGATAGCTATCAAAGTCCCTTCAAAAGCACAACTCACTGTGGAGTGGAGGTGAGAAGGTGGAGAAGATGGGCAAGGGCAAATAAGCTAGTCCAGAATGATTAAAAATTTCTTTCCCTATTATCTTTTTGATAAATTACATACTTCCTGCATCACTTGCACAGGTGCACTCTAGTATACACACCCCTAATGATTAAATATAATCATTTCAGAGAAATGCTGGAAACAAGACTGGTACTTTTATGGAGCAGAGACATGGGAAATCTTTAGCCTACCAGCATGTCTCTCTTCATAGCACTGGCAAACCCAAAGAACCAATATGCCCCAACCTCTAGTCCACCTCTAACTTCTATTTTGCTTTTTACCTTACTTCTATAACTCACCTGGCTCAGGTGCTTAAATGACTGTTATTGCATTTTACTTGCCACAGTTTTAGAGGTCTCACTGAGTGGGGAGAGAGTGTGATCCCCCAGGCCACCTTAGCAGAACCTCCCCTCTTCTTTTGGGTCCTGGTGTAGTTTTACACCTGAAGGGAGGGTTTCTTGTTGGGGTCTGTGGTTATAAACTTATTCTCTACTGTCCTCTGAATCTTCTAGGGACAAGAAGATAAGTACCCCACTGGGCACAATTTTATCTGTCCTTTGTTTAAAGTTTCAACTTTGTTTTGGGGTTGCTGTCTTTGTGTTCATTGTGATAATTAAAAAAAAACTGGCAATACATAACCTGGGAAAATCTCCAGAGGAATCCCTTGAAGGACATCTTTTTCCTCAGAGAAGGCTTCCAAATTAAGTTTAATTGGGGAGAAGAATGATCCCTTGAGGGAAAGCCCTTGAAGGAGTTTATCTTCAAGGAAGACCCCAAAATTGAGAATAATAATAAATAATAAAGTGAAACAGAAAATTTTTAAGATGTGTATATCTATGTAAATTAAGTAGTTTCCTCTCGTAGGCCGAGTAGGCTGGAGAATGTGGTATAATATGGTCTCTGGAGACATCCAGTGACCAAACTGAGAACAGCAACACATTTGGTTTTGGTTGGTTGGTTGTTTTGTTTGTTTGTTTGTTTGTTTTTTTTGTTTAGAAGAGAGAGAGTCTCCAGGTTTGGCCCTAATACTGCCCTCTATTAGTTCATTAACTGGGTCCCCCAGACAAAGGACTGAATTTGTTGGCAGCTGTTATCTGCACTGGGGGAGTTTGGCACTATGAACCTAGTTGTAGAAAGCAAAGGTCAATAGGGGAATTCTTTTTCCTCCCTAGTTTCATTTGTACCCTAAGTAGTGACATTTCCCAATAACCCATGGGTTTTTCCTTAGCCATTAAATGACCACCAGTTGTTAACTGGCTTCTAGTGTGAATACCTTGAATAGTCAGAAGAGATTACTGAAGTTTTATTAGATTTATAAACTGAACAGTCAGCCTATGGCAAGCCAATTCAGATAAATCATGTGGCCTCTTGAGAAGGACTCCTGAAAAATGATTAGAATCTTAGAATGGCATTTTCACAGACCATAACTGTATTAAGTCACCCAAATATTTAAATTGGAAATTGGACCAGTAAAAGATCTTTTTAACTTCTCCAAACAAGGATGTACTTTACATGACAAGGAGAAATAAAATCCTGAGGCTGCTACTGAAGCCTCAAACTAACACCTTATATTCATTGGGAGGAAACCTTATATTCATTGTCTTAACTGAGACTTGTGGGGACACTCCCCAAAGCTTCATCAGTTCTGTGTGTGTGTGTGTGTGTGTGTGTGTGTGTGTGTGTGTGACAATTTTTCCTTGGCTACATTTAAGAATTTTTTTTTTAAATAAGAGTTAACATTAGCAAAATTAGTATGCCAAAAAGAACTCCTTAGGAAAACTCCTTAAAGGATAAGATAAGGGAGAACTCCCAACTGAGCCAGGGATGATTAAAAAACAAGCAATTAGGTTTTGTGACATCTGGTTTAAAGCAGGAGAGGGGAAAAAAAAAACAACAGGAAAAAAGAGAAGGAACAAGCTGTCATTACCCCAGTGCAGGCAGCTTCAGTTCAAACCATTCTTGCTTCATTATAGGCTGTTTCAGAGGCCCTCACACAGGCAGTATCATGGGGCTACTGCAAAATATCAGGATTCATGTGAGTGTTTTTACTACAGGAAGAAGGGCTATAGACTGCAAAAAGAAACAACTGATCCGTAGGGAAACTTTGCTTCATGAAGGTGCAGGGGAGGAGTAGAAGCTGTGGATCTTGAAAACAACTTTTTGTTTCTCCAGAACCTGATATCGTTATCCCAGTCCATTCCTCTCCCCAAAGTAGCAAACTTTATGACCTCTTTACGGTTGGGGATACTGGACCCTCTAAATCAGTCCTAATAAAAAAGTCAGATTCCAACTGTACCTCTATTGGGGCTTTTCGTTGGTGACTCAGGGAAGCCTCAGCACTTTCCTAAAGTTTCCCCTTGCATGGTTTCTATGGGTCGCCTTTCTGTAGAACATTCTTTCCTCCTTATGCCTAAATTCTCCATAAACCTATTGGGACAGATCTTCAAACTTAGTCCACTGTTCCCTGCTCCTCCAATGGTACTCTGTCTCTATAGCTGCCCACTCAATATTTGATGTCAGGGCAATGTGTTTAAAAGACGAAAAAATATTTTTTGCCCTTAAGGTATACTTTGATCAAGGTTTCTCTGCATTGGTCTTAAATTAATAATCAATTTAGAATGTCAGTAATTAATGTTTAAGATATATGCTACTATTATAAAACAACTATATAAGAAATATTGTTATGAATTGAAAAAATGCAACTCTCTTGATTTGGAAACTACAGAATATTAACTCTATCCAGATTCTGAAAAGTGAACAATAATTAAGCAGAAAAGAGTAAGTACAATTTAATTTGGGAAAATGCATTGTATTACTTCTGTGAACATATAACAGACCTTAATTGTTACTTGAATAGATTTTTTTGAATAGGCTTTTGTAAGTTGTTAACTAGGGCTGAGAGAACTGAGAGTCCCTCTCCTGTGCCTCACTAGTGCCTTATATGAAATGTTTTTGTAATTGCTAAGAACATCTTTATGGATTTTTGGAGAGGTTTGTCCCACAATCTTGATCAATATATTGGGACCAGGATTGTGCAGTGTAAGTCTCTCTCCCTTTCTTGGAGAGATATGAGGTGCTTTCATTTCCTAGAGAATTGCAACTAGTTAGCAATGTTTCAACACTTTCCTTGTTATAGGTATATTAGTGACAAAGTCATCTGAGTTAAAATGACATGCAGTTTAGGAAGTAAGAGCTCAGTAAGCCATTGGTTTTGATTAACAACAATTTGTGCTAAAGGAGAAATGGTATAGTACTGAAATATATAGACTAGGAATTAAGCAAGTAGAAGAAAGTTTAGGAGAACAATATGAAGACCAGTGGTTTTGAAGGCCAGTGGAGGGATTTTAAAGAAAAGAAGGAAGGTCTACAGTTTAAGTGTGTTGAAAAGAAAGGTTTGAGGAGTTTTTGGTTTTGTTGAAATAAGAATGATATGGGAAACTTCATGTGTTTATTCTTTATGATATGGAACTATAGTAATAAGATTTGGCAGCTTGAAATTTCCAGGATCCAAAGCAGGGGAATGGGAATTAGAAGCTACCTCATTGGGCCTGACCCTTATGTTTCAACATTGGGGCAAGTAAGAGGATGGGTTCAAGGACCTGGTCAGGCTCTTTGGGTGATTTGAAAGTAAATAGAGGAAAAAGTTATAGGGAGCTGGGAGTGTCACCATGTGTCTTTAGAATGAACTAATTGATAGCAATGGGTTCTCAATCCTTGAAGTGCTGCCAGAATTTTGAGATTTTAACTATTGCCTTTAGTGGTTCTAAAACTCAGATTTGATTTGGTCGAAACATGTCCTGAAACTGAATGAGAATTCTGTCCAAGCTTGTTCCCTTTTAGGGTAATTATAGTAGATTAGAACTTAATAATTTATTGGTTTCATGACTTCAGCTTTATCTCAGTATACTAATCTATAAAGTAGGTAAAAATAGTGCTTATCATAACTCTGGTACTTCAATGTTGTGGAAATATTGTCAGAAAAATAAATTCTCTTTTAATCTGGATTCTCTTATCGAATCAATTGTTAAAAGACTGACATAAATATGTTTAAAAATGATTTATTTAGAAATATAATAGATAATGGTTACAATTTTCTGTCAATCTGATACAGTGAAGATCCCTTAAGATGCCCTCATCTGTGAAAAGCAGAATCCTAAGATCTTACTAGACCTACTAACAATTTAAAGTGATTAAACTTGAGAATCGGTGCTGAAGTTTTGCAACATATTGACAAATTGCAAAGCTTCAACATTTTAAGATTTCAAGATCTAGCCTCACACTTAGGTTAGAATGTAGTAATTTAATTTTAGCTGAGAAGTAGAAATTACAAAGAATGATTCAGTTCATATCTCTACACATTATACACATTGCTGTGAGTAATGAAACTTTTATTTCTTAGCCCATCCATTTTATTAGATCTTTCTGTTCTCTAGGCGATATGCCTCAGAGTAGCCATAACCTCTCCGAAAATTCTCAGACTTCAGTTTGAGGAAGAAGGTCATGCATACCCTGTCAAAGTGAGACCAGTCTCCTTAGAACCTTTTGTTCAGACCAAAAAAATCATGATACCCTACTAGCCTTCCACTTAGAATATTAGAGTAAGAACATTTAAGAATGGCTTCTGACATTTAGCCCAGCATACTAACAGCCAACTCAATAACAGTTGTAAATTTAAACTGGAAGAGCATTACTAGTATTCACTAGTACTCTTAATATGAGATTCATTTGTCTTATATGGTTTCATTTACAGAGAGATCTATCTTCCTATTAGGATACTTAGTCAGAACTTTACCACTCCTGTTACTGCTAAGGGCTGGTTGTGTCTTTAATGAAATATGTCTGGCACTAGTGCCTCTCCAATGGATTGTATGTTTAAAAGCCACTTGTGACAGAATAAATTATTTTCCATGTAAGATATTTTGGAAATGCATTTGACTAATTTGATTGAATTAGTTATAAGATTCTACAATGCTTAAGCCTGAGAAATAGTACAGGGGCTAGAATCTTGCCAACCTTCAAAGTTTGATGAACTAGCTTCACATTCAGCTAGAATGGAAAAGTTTACAAATCTGCTTACATTAAAAAGTAAATTCCACTAAATTTATTTAGCTGTAATAAAGTCACATCTTTAAGTTGGTAATAAAATCTCTAAGCTTTTAGTATCCAACCATCTTCTGAAGGTTTGAAGTATGACCATCAGGAGAACTTAAAATTGCCTTGTGGCACCAACATTTGGCTTTAATTAACTATAATAAGCCTTTCATTTTAAGAACAAAGGTGGCCTCAGGCATTTTGACCCATCCGTTTAAGTCCCTTCACCCATCCTGTCACTAACTACTCTGCCTGGAGTGCAGTAATGCTTCTCCATATCTTGTGAAACTTTCTGAAGTTTGGTTACTCTTAATCTTTATTTTTTTAATTAAATATAATTTATTTTTAGATCATGCTTTAAGTTCCAAACTGTCTCCCTCGCTCCCTAGCCCGTATTTGGGAAGGCCACTATTTGACACAGATGTACACACACACACACACACACACACACACACACACACATATCTATCTTTTTTCATTCATTTATTTTTAGGTATCTATATTCCAAATTTTTATTCTGCAATAACTTATTAAAGTAATGTCAACATTTGGTAGATTTATGAGCAATTCCTAAGTGCTTTTTGGTTTTCATAATTACATAAAAGCTTACCAATTCTATTGTTACACCTGCAATTCATGTTTGTTAATACAACTATATAGTATTTTAGCTTAATTTTGATTGAAGAAGTATCACATTTTTCTTCGTATTCCCTGACTGGAAAATATATTTCAAGAACTAAATGGATTATCATGCAGAGACTCTATATTACATTTTTTTTCATACTGAGCTGAGGATTTCTATATCATTTGGTGCTCTCATTCAGTACCATTACCCACAAGTTTGACTTAAACGAACTGAGTGCAGACTTTAGCAAGGACAATGTTCTGCCTCAACTGCACATCTGCATAGGACCAAGAACCTTTCAGATTGTACCTGAAATTAAATCATTCTGAAATGGAAAGAGATGAAAACAAAAAGGACATCAAAGAATTTAATATTCTAATGGGTTTACTGTCTGTGTTCTCAGAGGAATTAAAAGCACTGTGGGTAACCTGTAGGGATTAAGAAAAACAGAAGGAGAAAATAGGGAGGAAAGCAGTAAGGACAATTCAATAAGAACAACAATAAATAATAAAAGGAACTAGCAGAGACCAAAATCGGATGTTCATAGGATGAGGTGCATAGAACCCCTTTTGTCCCATCTGTGAAGAGTTGTTCTCTACAGAAGATGATCTTACATCATAATACCTTCATATAGCTACAGAAGGCAGCTATTTTGTTCACTTGTGCAAGAATCCATAGAACATTAAATATAAAACAGAAGCACGATGGTACTTGTCCCAGTATTGTTTCTATCCAAACCCTGATGAAAACAAGATGTTAGTAGTAATAGTAATTATAACACCACCTCACTTTTATGTAACACACTATAGTAACAAAATGCTTTCTTATATACATTATTTTAGCTTCTGTGTTTCTTGCAACCTAAGAATAGTTTAGGAAAAAGACAGGAAAGTTCCTCATTAAGACAGTGTAGGGAGGGGCAGGAATGTAGATCATTCCTTATGTTCTAAGACTCAAAGTCACTTTGTTGGTCAGTTTTACATAACTGGTTTGTTGTTGATGTTGTTTTGTTACATGAAGAGTTCACATGTATGCAGAGGAATTAGGAAATTATCCTGATGTAAACAAACAAACAAAAATAACAAAAAGCCATCAATAAAACATTAAAAGGAAAAAGTCAGGAAAGACCTGTTCATTTTTACAAAAATAAATCATGTATTTCAATCACAATTTGCAATTATTAATAAATTCAGAAATACTTTTGAGTATTTTAGGAGTTCTTTTTTTTTTTTTTTAACAGAAATTACATTGTTTCACTTTGTTGTTTGGGTCCTAGCAGTGGAGCATCATGAGTTTGTAAAATTGTTCCTGGGTCGCTATATTTGGAATAAGGCGTGAAGAGAAATGCAGATAAAACAAAATGGAGGGAAATGATGGTCATAATAGGAATGTGTCACTAGTATCAAATCACCTAATAAAGTATTTCAATATAAAACCAAAGAGTTGACTCATGAGGAATCCTCACTAGAGATTAGAAATAGCAGTTCACCATTGGAGAGAGAAGCCACCATTTCTACTTGCAAACTAAGGAGTATGCTCCTCTCTACTGGTACTCACATTAAAAAAAAAATACTAGGGTAGGATAAGGTTATGTGATGAAAAGAACCCTGAACTGGGATTCAAAAGACTTGGGCCCTATTCTTATATCTGTGCAACTATGGGACCTTGAGCAAGCTACTCAATTGTTTTCAATTTACATATGTTTTCTCCTTTACCTGCTCCCTGAACTCATGTACATAAATAATCCTAACACAGAACCTGTGAGAATATAATGAGATAATATATGTGAAGGTCCCAGATGGGATAAGTCCAGTTATGAAGAGCTCTGAATGACAAAGGAATTTATTTATGATTATGGAGGTAATATGAAGCCACTTTAGTTTATTGAGGAAGGAGAAGAGGGTAACATGATCAGACCAATGCTTTAGAAAAATAACCTTAGATTGATTTGGAGTTGAGGCCAGGAGACCAGTTAGAAAGCTATTTGTAATACTCCGGGTAAAGCGGCAGCTAGGTGGCACAGTGGATAGACCACCGGCCCTGGAGTCAGGAGGACCTGAGTTCAGATCCAGCCTCAGACACATAACACTTACTAGTTGTGTGACCCTGGGCAAGTCACTTAACCCTGACTGCCTTGAAAAAAAAATACTATAGGTAAGAGGTGGTGAGGGTATGTAACTAAAGTAGTGAGTAGGAAGAAGTGGATGTATGAGAGATCATGTGAAGGTAAAAAGACAAAATTTGGCAGTGGTGGGTGAAAGTGAGGAACTGAAGGAGCCATTCAGATTGTGAACCTGGGGTGAATGGAAGGACATTTGTGCTAATAGGAATATTTGGAAGAGGGGAAGATTTTGGGAAAAGATCATGTAGACATGTTGAATTTGAGATGTTTACAAGGCATTCAGTATGAGATTTTTGTTTAGGTTACAGTAAAGCACATGAATTCTCTGGGTTTGCTCTGTTAATGAAATACTTGATTGGAATAATTGATTATAGCAGTCTACTATAGCATTAATCAGAGTACAAACAAAAATGTTCCATCTTATGATTTCTTCTACAAAGTATGGTCAAAATAACTGTATAGCATATTTCTGTGCTCCTTGCTTAACTGAGTTCCAGGACAAAGAGACTTTAAATGCAAACAAATATATTTTATTGAATTTTTAATAATATCATGAAAGGCACACAACAAACTTTGTTACAAAATAATTCAATTATGTTATCATCTTGGTATGATGATCCTTTCACAGAAAGGATTATTTGCAACTTGATTAGGCATAAAGTTCATTGCTGCCAACATATGTTGTCCATATAAAAAGGCAATACAAATCATATCTGTATACTGACCAATTATTAGTTTTAAAAAAACCAGAAGCAGTATAAATAACAGTTTTACACTTTTTAAACCACAATTTTTAGATGTAAAAAACACAGAATATTCAAGTTGGGTTTTCCACATGCCACTTTTCCTTGCAACAGTGGTGTTTGCCAACAACTAGACTAGAGAAATGAAAAGCAAAAGTTTTTCTTTGTGTCATTATTAACATAAGCATAAGAAAACCACTATAAAATCAAATGGAAAGAAGTTGAGCCAAATAAACAATGAGGTTAGGAACATACTTAAAACACTTGATGCTAACCAAAGGTTAGAGAATGCAAAGCATCAGCTACTCTTTTTATCATGAGCTATATTTTTTCTTATATGTCTGAACAAATACCAAGCGTTCATGGAATTTGCCATGTAATGTCCTTTGGAACTTTAGCTTTGACTTGTTTATTTCATAAGCCTTCGTTATGAAAAAAAATTAGTTGCTTAATGACATGAAAAACACATATGAGCTAATGTTTTCATATTGCACACTGCCACTTGAAAACAGATCAGATACTTCTGCAAATATGGATATCTAAAACTTTGGTTAAGTACTGCATTTCAATAAGAGCAAATATTTTCATGAATACAGAGCATCTTCTGCTTTTAAGTTGTCAATAAAAATAATTTGACAAGTATGCAAGCTATATCTAAGTTAATCATATGTGCTTGCAAAACCTCAAGGATCACAGATACATGAGGTGCAACAATGCTGGAGTACTTCCATATAGTGTTGTGTAATACTGCTTCCCATGCCAGGGTCATATCAAAAAAGTTTTGCTGTACTCCAACTCTACTTTTTAATCTTACATCATTTATATAAAAAATATCATACTTCTATATAAAATTATATATTTGAATATAGATAAATGTATTTTAAAAGAAAATATGACAGAAAATAGCACATCAAAATATGGTAAAATAGGGCTGCAAGAATATTAAGGTATTAATTTTAAAATATTTCAATAAAAAGGCATTGTGCTATGAAGGTCTCTGCCATTGTTTCAGCAATATATTCACCTTACTGCAAGTTCACAACTGTACTGACTTGCTTTTACTTTATCATGGTAATGGCTTAGTGGTTAGTTTTGAAATTTGCTCTAGGCTAATGGTAAGAATAACATTCTCCCTATTACAGGTCTTCTCCATAGTAAGACATTTCAAAAATACATGAAAATAGCTTTCTATATGAAAAGGGAAAACAGAAAAATTGTGCTTGTGCAATCTCATCATCCCAAACTACGTAAGTTAGAGCTTAGAAACCTTACTGTTTCTAATTCTAAGTAGCATTACAAAAAAAAAGGCAGATGCTGACTATATGCTAAGTGAAAAAAAAATCTGTAAGTTCCCTACACACATAAACACACATAAGCTTGTATATTTATATATGTATAACATATGCATATTACAAAAATAATTTGAACAAATATTATGGCATCAGAATGACCTGTCGTTCATTTAACAAATAAGAAATATATATGTTAGATTTTTTTTCCTATTTTTTTAACAGAAATTTGATTTGTAAACATCACAAAATATGTTAGGATTTGAGCAAAAACCTTATTTTTGCTCAGAGAGCTCCAGAGCAAATCAGCTCTGGAATATTTCTGGAGAGCTATGATTGTATGATACTAAATAGAAATCTGTCTACTGCAATTTGTTTCACAAGGTATAACTACATACACAGAAGGCCACTAGACGTTATTTAATTTATGTCTTTTGGATACAAATATCTATAATATTTACAGATCTTTGGCTTGCTAGAACCACTTCTCTCTCTTGTACCTACATTAAGAAGGCAGAAGCCAGAACAGAATGGCAATGTTATTCAAAAGTCAATGGTATCTTAACAAGATAACTATATGTGCTTATGGGAAGTAACTGAAAAAAAAAAAACACTAATGTTATATATGTAAAGTTGAAACAGAATTTCTTTCCAGCTGAGCAGTGCAAACTGAGAGGACTTCAAGTCATCAGGCAGTTTTGTTGCTGCCATGAACTGCTGAGTGGGAGGTACTTAAAGTGCAATCTTTACAAAGATTTGATATGCATTTACATTATTAGGAAGAAAACTATATATAGTGGGAGAGTGTGTGTGGGGGGAATGTATGAGAGAGTAAGCAGGAGAAATATGGCATAAGAAACCCTTAAAACAAGAAGAATCAACTTGAATAATCTCTCTCTTGAAGAGGTATTCCTGCTATACTCATGTTGTTTTAAACCACAAATTCTGGTATTTCATCCTGGGTGAGATCCAAAGAGAAATATTTGCTTGTTCTTTTGACAGGGAAAGTATCTTCTATGTTAATACATTGCTGAGCCAAGCAGCTATTACAATAGAGGCCTTCATCATCTAGTTCATGACCACATCCAAAAGTGTAACTCTGAGCAGTGTCCTGACACAGACCTGCTATTTGCAAGAAATCTTTTTGGTAAAGTCTGATATCATCCAGACTCAAGCTATGTCGATCAGTGGAAGTCTTTGGTTTTCGACAGATAGCCTGCAAAAAAAACCCCACAGATTATTACAAGTATAAGATATCAAATATAAAAGTGTAATGCCTTTTGCTCTGTAAAGACAAAAATATGATAGAGATAAGATGGAATCTTAAAAAATAATGATAAGTATGAACACTGATTAAGAATAAAGATTACATCTAGCAGATATTGAATAAATCTTACAGATTTCATTAACTCAAATAACAGTATAAGTAAGTAAATAAATAAGATAAAAATAGTTTTTAAAATGTTGAAGATAAATTCATTAAGAGCAGAATTATAATAGGATATTCAGGGAAAAGGAGTTGTTTAGAAGACATTCCCTAGATTTGCTATTTGATCTAAAAAAGGACAACAAATGCCAGGACGCAAGATATCACTTCATGCTTTCTCCAAGGACAGAATTATAGCCTGAGTAAACCAATTGTATGAGCCAACAGGACAATTATCACCTCAAGTGCTTTACCAGGCAGGAATCATAAGAGATAGGAATATCAGTGTTGTTGGACTAAAATAAATTAACTGGGCAAAAAATTCAAGTGTTGCAGACACAGTTTCAAACAAGTCCTTGGAATTATTAAGACATTTTGTACTAATATGCAGTTACTGTGGTTTTAGACTATCATTGTTTGTTGCCTTATGAAATCCTAACTACCTGATAAGTTACTATTCACAATTCTTCAAGACTAACCAGATTAGCTCCCAGGGGAAATAATTCTCTGGGATGTGTTATTATTAACAACCATAATAACAATGACATAGGAACCAGATATAAGTCCAGGACCTCAGGCCACAGATTTCTTCCCTATGATATGGGCAATATGAGAATTAAAGAGGATAAACATGCTTTCCAAGTAAAAATAAATCTCAAAGAAAATAAAGAATGAAACCATTCTAAACAGAAAAACAGAAAATAAGATCAGTTTTTTTTGGGATAATTTCTTTACTTGCTATACTTTGAGGACCTATTTTATAATTATTAATTGATCACATTAATTTTGATCACATTATATTAAATTTTTGCACAAAGTCAATGCAATCAAGATTAGAGGAAAGTAGAAAACTGGGAAACAATTTTTACAGCAAGTGTTTCTGATGAAGGCCTCAAATATTTCTCAAATATATAGAGAACTGAGTCAAATTTACAAGAATAAAAGTCATTCCCCAATTGATAAATGGTCAAAGGATATGAACAGGCAATTTTCAGATGAAAAAATTAAAGCTATCTATACTCATTTGGAAAAAAAGTGCTCTAAATCACTATTGACTACAGATATGCAAATTAAAACAACTCTGAGGTAATCCCTCACACCTATCAGATTGGCTAATAAGACAAAAAAGGAAAATGATAAATGCTGGAGAAGATGTGGGAAAATTGGAACACTAATGCATTGTTGGTGGAGTTGTGAACTGATGCAACCATTCTAGAGAGCAATTTGGAACTATGTCCAAAGGGTTGTAAAAACGTGCATACCTTTTGATCCAGCAATATCACTACTAAGTCTGGTATCCCAAAGAGATCACAAAAAATGCAAAAGGATCCACATGTATAAAAATATTTATAGCAGATCTTTTTGTGGCAGCAATGGATTGGAAACTGAGGGGATGCCCATCAACTGAGGAATGGCTGAACAAGCTGAATACTATTGTGCTATAAGAAATGATGACCAGGCAGATGCCAGAAAAACCTGGAAAGACTTACATGAACTGATGCTGAGTGAAGTGAGCACAGCCAGGAGAACACAGTAACAGCAACATTGTGCAACGATCAACTATGATAAATTTAGCTCTTTTCAGCAATATAATGATCTAAGACAATTCCAAAAGACTCCCGATTGAAAATGCTATCCACATTCAGAGAAAGAACTATGGAATCTGAATGCAAATCAAAGCACACAATTCTTTTTTTTTTGTTTCTTCTTTCTCGTGGTTTTTCCCTTTTGTTCGCATTATTCTTTCATAACATGACTAACGTGGAAATATATCTAATTTAATTATATGTGGGTAGCCTACATCTGACTGCTTGCTGTCCTGGGGAGGGGGAAGAAGAGGGGGGTAGGCAGAACAAATTTGGAACTCAAAATCTTATAAAAATAAATGTTGAAAACTATCTTTACATATAGTTAGAAAAAATAAAATACTATTAAGAGTAAAAAAATAATTAATTGATCACATACCTGTGGGAGAGAATCAGTGCTTTGGCCACGTAGTTTGACCACTGTTTCTGAAGAGCTAGATGTGGAAGAACTGATTTCCTTTACAATTAGTCCTGAATGAGAAAATACAAAGAACAATGAAGTTTTTCCACTTATTCAACAGGTTTGAAGGACAAACCTACAAAATAGGTGGCAAATGTTTTAAATGAGACAAGAAATAACCACAAATTTTAGGGGGAGAGGTAAAATAAAGCAAGTCTAAGAGAATTTGAGGATTGCTGGGAGATAAGTAGCACAGAGAAAAATTTAGAATTGGAACTGTTAACAATTCTCTACATAAATTAGGATATTTATTGCAAAATTTATAACACAATATCAAAGAGTATATGAGGATATTTTAACATATCTTATAAATTATTAGGTATAACTGTACATGTGTTAGTGGAAAAAAGCCTCAAAATCCAAAACTATTATTATTATTATTATTGTTATTATTGTTACTAGTGTGTTCCCCTCCTGGTTTTTTGTTAGTGGGATTCTCCCACTGATATTCATAATTTCATAGCTGTAGGGATAGCAGTGCCTAGTCTTTTCAAAATCAGAAGAAAGGGAATAGTCTGAAAGCAAACCATTCATTGATATATTTTGAAGCAGTTTGCCATAAAAAATGGATATAAGGTGGGCACTTCTTGATTGGGGAATGAATATTGTGGTATAGGAATGCAATGCACAATTAAGACATTCAGAAAAACATGGAAACCTTGCACAGGGAAATAAGAAAAAGCAGAACATTTTACAAACTGACTATTATAACAGACAAAAATAGTAATAGAAAGGCTGCCCAACTCTTATTAAGTATGACAAATCTTGGTCTTGTAGAACACATGATGACACATATCTTCTTTCTCTCAGGCAAGGGGGACTATAAATGTAAAATGAGGTATATATGCTAGCAGACTAGGTCACTCCATTGGTTGGCTTTGTTTAACTTTTTTTCTTTGTTACAAAGGGGAGTTAAATAGCAATGGCTGTGGGGGTGGAGGTAGGAATTAGAAATGATTAGTGTAGAAATAAAAGGTATCAATAAAAAAAAGGCAAAAAAATACCACCCACAAAAAAACCAGTTTTAGGTCTTGAGATGTATTCAGTATCCCCCCCACCCCTTAGTAGGAATGGTTGATACATTCTAGACCACAACTATCTCTACCATCTGATTCTGACTCAGGACAAGGCCTTTAGTCATTGCCCTCCTTCCTTCAACTTGTCTCCTTTTCTTGGGTCAGAAACATTAATTCTATTCAACAAGCATTGTTGACAGTTTACTTACTATGTGCCAGGCACCATGATATCAACTTATTCATACAAAGGGATACAAAGAAAGGCAAGAGAACCTTGAAGGCTCATTTTGCTTAAGGAATTTACACTCTAATGGCAGAGTCAACATGCAAACAATGGTGTAAGGAAAAAAAAACCATATATATACATATACACAACACACACACACAGGATAAGAATTCTTAGAAAGAAGGCTCTAGTATTAAGGGGGTCAAGGAAAGGCTGTTTACAGAAGGTGGGATTTTAGCTGAGACTTGAAGGAAGCCAAGGAAGCCAGGTAGAGACAAAGGGCAAATTGCAAGTATGGTAGAGCCAGTGGAAATGCATGTTATTAGGAGATAGAGGGACTTATGTTAGGAATAAGGAGTGTCACAGGATCACAGAGTATGTACAGGTAGCTAAGGTTAAAAAAAAAAAAAGCTGGTAAGGTAGAAAGGGACTAGATCATAAAGACCTTAAGAGTTAAGCAGAGAAATTTATATTTGATCCTAGAGATAAGAGAAGAGTAACATGGTCAGGTCTCTGCTTTAGGAAGATAATTTTGACAAATGAATTAAAGATGTACTGGAGTAGAAAGAAATTTGAATCAGGAAAACCAAGCAGCAAGTTAATGGAGTACTGCAGATATAAGGTGATGAGGACTTGCCTCAAAGTAGTAGCAGTATCTGAGGACAGGACTAAGCAACAGATTGGATATAGAGTGTATGACAGTGAGGAGTCTAGGTTGACATGTGTGGTGAGCTTGGGTGACTGGGGGGATCTTGGTGACCTTAACATTAATAGAGAAGCAGGGATGAGAGGAAGGCTTTTGGGGAAAGCTAATGAGTTCAGTTTTGGACATACAGAGTTTAAAATGTTTATGGGACATCTAGTTCAATATTATCTAATAGGCAGGTGGAGATGTGAGAATGGAGAATGAGAAAGGAGAGAGGTTTAGGTTGGATAAGGAGGTCTAAGAATCATCAGCATAGAAATGGTAATTGACTCTTGGGAGCTGATCAGATCAAAGAAAAGTGGTATAGAAGGAGACAAGAAGATAGTCCAGAACAGAGCCCTGGAGATTGTCAGAGAGCAGTCAGATAAGTAACACAAAAACGAGGACAGTAGTAGTCAAAAAACCTAGAGAGAAGAGAGTATCAAGAAGAAAGTGATCCAGTGTCAAAGTTTGCTGCAATGAAGAAGGCTAAAGGCTAAGGAAAGGACATGGTTTGTCAATTAAGAGACAATTGGTAATTTTGGAGTGAACTGTTCAGTTGAATGATGAGGTAGGAAACCACAGCAGATAGTTAAGAATAGAGTGAGAGAAAAGGAAGTGGAGGCATCGATTGTAGATGGCTTTCTCAAAGAGTTTAGCCACAAAAGTAGGAGACATAAGATGACAGCTAGTGTGGATGAATGGATTGATGAATAAGAGTTTTTTGAGGATGGGAGAGACATGGACATGTTTGTATGTAGTAGAAAAGCAGCCAACACAATGGGAGAGATTGAAAATAATATTGCATGGGGTGGCAATTTGCTGGAGAAGACAGAATGGAAAGTGATCACTTGTGCATATAGAAGGATTTGTTTTTAGCAAGAAGGGACATATGAGATGGAGTGAAGGAGGAGATAGTAGCAGAAGGTATCCGGGACATGTAAGCTGAAGAAGAGGGAAAAAGAGGACATTCTTGGCAAATGGCCTCAATTTTTTCTAGTGAAATGAGGCAAGGCTCTCAAATTTTCTTACATCACTCTTGTTTCTTTTCCCAATTTTCCCCCCACCACTCTTATCTCTTACTTAACTGTTGCGGCCACTTCAAAGGCCCACCACTTGTGCTGCCACTGGAATGTGCTCTAGGTGGCTCCCATCTCAGTGTCACAGATCATTCCTGCTGATCTCTTAGTTGTCTTCAGCTGGAAAAATGTACACCCTAACCTTTTGTTGGCTCTAACATTCCAAAATTTGATTTGAGGTGTTATTTTACAGTTGTTTGGAGGGGAATGTTGGGAGAGCTTGGTTGGATTGCATCCTCTATTCTGTCATCTTGGCCCTCAGTCTACTTTCAAAAATTATTGTTTGTCATTGAAATTATTAAATTTAAACATTATGTGTCTTGGAGTCTTTTGTAGGAATTTTTTTCTGGTGGTGGTTTAGGTGTATGCTTTGGTTACATTCAAAATTCTAAAGTTTTCTTATATCTTGCATTATTTACTTTTTGATTTGGCATGTTCTTTTGGAAGGCCTATGGCCCTAAAGTTATCTCAGAGCATCTTGCCTTCAAAGTCAATCATTTTTGCTTGCACAAAATTCAAGTGTTCTTTTAAAGTTTTTTTTGCCTCTATTAAGTTTTACTTCAGTATTTTTGGGTTTCAATTAAATTTTAAAACTCTGCAGTGAAAGCTCTTAATTCTAACCTGTATTCATTTCCAAGTCCCCTCCCTTTTCCTCTACCTTGCTCGTTCATGGAACTCCAAGATTAGTCTACAAGGCTCCTTTCATATCAAGTTCGCTGGTTTAGGTCTGTTCTAAGTAAATTCAGAGGATAAGACTGACTCCAAGTTGGGTTTTAGTCCCCTTTTCTTCAAGTTGGATGCATCTGCCCAGGCTGATAACCTTTCCTGATTTTCTCCTGTTTTACTTTACTTCAAATGGTTGGAGAGAGTTATCTGCTGTTTATTGTGTACTGAGGGGAGGGTGGAAGACACCCTTCTGGACAAGTTATTGCAGCAAGAGGGATCCCTATTTTAGGGTTGGTCCTGACACAAACCTGAAAGTTAGCTTGTACTCTTGCTATAGATGAATTGAGGATGGTGGAGGAGGGGCAGTGAGTACTCTAAATGTTGGAGTTTCTCCAGCGGTAATTAATAAAAGATTTTGACTTGTTCAGAAGTTTACCTTTTGTGAATCTGACTAGCTAAAATTACTCTAAATTTGCTGCATAATTCCTTTCTGGGAAGGCTGAAGGTTGAGGACACTTGGAAAAAAGTGATTAATCTACCATCTTTCTAGTCACATGACCTGTCATCATAAGTTTTAAAGAAAGGTACATTTTAATTCTGAATGAAGAATGTTAGTATGATTTTTACTCAAATAATATATGTTTAGGTCCCTTTAGAAATGTTTTTCATTTTTCATTACCCAACACTCAAAAATGATTAAAAAGTATACAATTTCTAAGAAGCTTATATTCAGAAACAGAATGCCTAACTGCTGTATTTCCACAATAATTATTTTCACAATTACTAAAGCATGAAGAAACCATATTTGCAAAAGTATACTTGCCTTCCATAAGAAAATTAAATTTTGGCTATATCTTCATGGACTCATGTGTATGATCTAACACAGATCTAATGTTTTGTTAAAAGGTACGGACTAGGCTCTAGGAAATCCATTAGTAACTGTTTGTGTAAAAGACTAAGCAAATCTACCATAAAATTAAATATAGGAGGGAAAAGCGCTGCTGCTTCAGCAATAACTGTACCTTAGCTTTCAAAATGTTCCTTACAGGAAAAAATTCAATGCCATATAAAGTTGGGGAAATATAACAGTACAGCTTAGTACAAGAATTAAAATTGGTATAGATAATAGGTTGATACTTATCTGTTTGTCAAATCTAGTGACTTCCAATAATAAATATTTCCTAGCTGTTCTTCATAAATTATGATGGCCTAGTTCTGCTTTGTTAGCCAAGTAAAAAGGATTAAGTCTAGGGTACCACTGTTACAGTCTTGAGAAGTTCTGAAATACGGCTTTGTCGATAATGGAAGAGCTTTCTTTGTCACTCAGAGACATAAATGGCATAACAACAAATTCTAATTCAACAGCACTCTTTTCAAACAGATATATCTTGAAATGCCAGAAAATTTACTGATGAGATACAACACAAATAATTTAAGATTGCTTGTTGAAAAGAAAAAAAAATATGCTCATCATTTGTGGGTCTGAGAGTATGTTTGAAAAAAAAGGGAGATAAAGTGACTACACTAGATTTAATATGAAAAGTTTCTAGGAGAGAAAAATCCCTCAAAGCTAAAATAAAGAACATGAGAGTAGAAGATGGAGGTCTGGGTTCTTCTACTTAAGCTTACCATTGTAATGCACTGGTATAATCATAAACTCATTTGGATTAAGTTTCAACTGTAAAGTAAGGGGTTGGATTCTGAAGTCCTAATTCTAAAATACTATTGTTTCCTTACAATGTATAAAACTCAAAATATGTACAGAAGAAAAGTCTATAATTCAAGGACCTACTCCAGGAACAGTTGTTGGTTGATTTAAAGTATTGGGCAAAAAAAAAAAATACTTATTCTAAAATAAAGTTCTTGGCTCCTTATCCCAAATATACTGTAAATACATGGTGGTATCAATTGTGTGCTTTATTCTTAGTGCCTCATGTTCTAGGTCTGACTGTTCTGAAGTATATGTATGGTTAAAAATGACCCTTATTTCCATTACTTGAAAAGGACACTAGCTTCTGTAACCAGAGTAAGCAGTAAGTTGAGAATAATGAGAACAATTTTCCCATGACAGTTACCTGAATAGCCATTAAGCTTCTGTGACATCAGCATGTCCTCAGTGATATAGATACACATTTCTGGGCTGACCTCTACAGCTTCTTCATTTATTTGCTCTAGGTCTCTGGGGTCATCAACCAACATTTCTATTTCTGATGCAGAAGAGGAAAATAACATTTATTTACACGGTATGGGTTCTAGTGCAGGAGAATGCCACATATACATTTTTGAGAAAAGTCATACGATTATACTTGAAAGGAAAATTTTCAATCTGATTCTCAGTAGAAGTTAAGTAATTATAGATATTCTCATTTATACATATTAGTTCCCACAAACTCTATGTATATTTTATAAAAACTATGACTCATTCAAACATTAATTCCTCCTCAAGGAAAAATATCAATGTTATCATGTTCATTTGCCAGAAAAAGAAATGAAGGCACAAATGTTTTAGGTAACTTGTCTAACTGTAAAAAACTGCCAGAATAAATAGCAACTCAGCTCCTAAGTCTACTACTACTACTTACCTAAAAGTCCTTCCTCAGTTTTTTCATAATGCAAAACAGGATTAATAATATTTGCCCTACAGGGCTGTTGTGAAGATCATCTTTTCTAGAACAACACTTTCTGCATTCTAAGAGGCTGTTATGAAGGTCAGTGATGTCTAGGTATTATGCTTAGATAGCTGTGTGAAAGTGCTTTGTAAATTACAAATCCCTAAACAAAGGTAAAATGATTAATCATTATTTTTACTCATAAATGGAAAGCTCCAAATTAAAAAAAAAAAAGTTATCACAGCTTGAAGGAAATTCTGTTCATAGCCATGCATTATAAGGAGAGGAAGTCACTGTGCTAGTCTATTTGGCACATTCACGAACATCTATTGGGGAGTATCAATTATAGGGCAAAACTAGAAAAACAAAGTAGAAAGATATAGCGAAGTAAAAGTAATGTTAGTTAGCTGGTCCATTAGAGTAAATTACCATCATCCTGTGAGTCATCCTCCAGCCTGTCCTTCCCACCACTTTCCACCCCAGAGGTATGAGAGCTGTCTTGGCTGGTCATGGAGCTGCAGGTTTTTAGTCTGTGGTAGATAGTACTGCCCGAGAAGCTGTCTTCTGGCCCTGGGTCCTTTATTTTAGCATCAGTCTCAATGCCTGATGTTTGGGAGCTGCTGTGGCTGGTGGCAGAATGGCGAGAGAAGCGCTTGTGCTTCATGCTGCCAGTACTGCTCCCACTGGCCTGGGATCTTTTCTCCAAGTGATCCATGTCGAGGTCTAGGTTGTCACTGATGTATGACTCTCTATACTGCTTCTTTTCTATAAGGTAAGTGACACATCTCTGTCATTATCCTTAATTAAAGCACAAATGGAACTTGCCTACAAATATTACAAGACCTCAGTAACAGAATCTGTGATAACTTAGATGCCAGGTTGGTTCAGGAAAACAGATGGGAGTCTGCAGACACTGAGGATTAGGTCTAGCTAAGAAGGCACCAAGTGCAGTCTTACAGCAGAGGGACACTGAATGGGATCCTAGGGTAGTGTATTAGGTAAAACAGAGGTTACAGATCTAGCACAGAGGTGTCTAGCATAGTGAAGGGGGCAGGAACAGGTGCCAATAAGCAGCTCTGTTGTCTGAGAGCTAGGTCGCAGATTCAGTTCAAATTAAGGAGGAGAACTGTGCCCAGTGGTGGCAGAACATTACAAGGAACTTTTGCTGGCCTGAGGTTCAGTACTATAACATCGGAGGGGAGTATGAGATACAGGCCCTGGTGTTGTCTGAAGACTGTAGCTGAATAATCAAGCATAACCTTTCAAGTAGCTGAGGCCTTCTGTAGTCTGCTGGTCTTCCAACCAGGGGCAAACCCAAAATTGTGTTGCTAAGATCCAAAACTATGACAAAGTTTGCAAAGATCAGATTAGGAGGGCATCAATTATACCTTCACTTTGGATCAAACAGTTCTGAATGCACTGAAAACTTATAAGACCCTAGTCCGTGCTGTTTCTAACTTGAAGAACCCAGAAATCACTATCAAGAAAGGAACAATAGTAACCTAGAGAATATGAAATACATCCAAGCAGTGACCTGATACTCTCTCAAGAAGTAACCAGAGACTAGTTCTAAGACAAAGTCCCAATTTAGGAAGTATGATAGGAAAAATGGGTAACAACAAATTGTACCACAAAGAGCTATTACAGTGACAGGGGTGCTCAAGACACAAGCTCAGAAGAAGAAAATGATTCCACAATACCTATAAAGCAAAGTCTCAAAGGAAAACATAGTGTGGGTATGAGGTTCAACTAGAATCCCTAGAAGAAATAAAACAAGAGTTTAAAAAGCTAAAAATTATTTTCTAAATAAAAAAAGCACTAGAGGAAAGATCTGCAAAAGAAATAAGAACTATGGAGGAAACAGAATTAAGGGAAAGGAGAATTAAGAGGGACAAAGAGTTACCAAACAACAAATTTCCTGAAAATTATAATGGACCAAATAGAAGTAAATGCCTCCATGAATCAAAAAATATTACAACAAAAGTCAAAAAAGAAATGTAAGGCATATTTTATTACAAATCTGAGGGTTCTAACTTGTCTGCCCTAACCTCCAGAATGGTACTGTGTTTATTTTGTATATTTATTCATCTATTTACATCCTGTTTCCCTCCAGTAGAAGGTAAGTTCCTTGAGGCTAGAAGAGGTTTTCTTTGTATCTTTGGTGCCCAGTACTTTTGCCTGGCACACAAATGGCAATGAGTTGCATTCAATTGAACAGAGACTACTAGTAGCTACAAAGTAGAAAAAAATTTGCTTTGTAAATTGTAGAAACTAGATTTTAGGGCATATGTTTAAAAGGAGTACTCACACTGAGGAAATTATAGATCTGTGAAGTATTGAAATGCAAACTCCTTTATGCAACAAACTTGAAATAACCTTAAGTATCAGAGGAAAAAAACATTCACACTAAATTAATATGCTTATCATAGAATATTCTCATTTATTCAATAACATTTAATAAGAGATAAAATCTGGATCTGTGTTTTCACTGATATAGGGAACTTGCTTTTTACCAATGCAGGTGAGCACTTCCTCTGTAACTCTCACTATTAGGGTGTTGCCTGTGGTTCTGAGAAGGAAAGTGACCTGCCCAGAGTCACAAAGCCAAGAAATGTCAGAATTAAGACTGGAATACAGGTCTTACTTTGAGGCCAGCTTTGTATTTACTACATGGGTAGGATTTTCTCTCTCCTGTTCACAATTCTTTATTTTCTTTTTTTCCTTTAGACCCTAGCCTCATTTTCCACCACTTGAACTTGCTTCTCTGATGTGGTGCTTCTCAGGGACTATTGCCAGCTACTGGTTGTCTTTTTTCAGTTGTTCTGGACTGCACAGGAGTTTACTCCTATTTCTCTTTAGTTTTCACTATCATTGTGTCATCTTTCAACCTTTTCAGAGCTTTTCTGGAGAAGCATGTGGCAGAATTAATATATTTAGTATAGCTGTTGTCATCTTCACCAGAAATCTCCTTCCCTCTAAAAACTCATAGCACAACTAGCTAGGCTTTCTTTTAGTGACTGATTAGCTATGGTATTAGTGAAGGCTGATAGAGCCACATTATTTGAGCACTGATTCTTACAGAAAAATGGATACCCAAGATATGCTTTTGCTCTTTATTTTAGGTTAGCTGACAAAAACTCTGGCAAAGTTCTAATTGTTATTACGACAACAACAGAAAACTCCAAATTGCATGTTATTTTAAAAGATTAAGAGATATTTTCTGAAATAACATTCAGTTGTGCACAAGAATTTATTTTGTGAAGACAAGCATTTGTTGCGTCTCTAATTCTGTAAGGGAAGAGTTCAAATGGTTTGCTAAATGTTACACATTCAGGCAGAGAGCCAGGAAATGGGTCTATATATGCTAGAAAGAATGTTCTCAGTGATCCTTAAATCTGTTTGCTTTTTTTAAAAAGTATCTTGTGGTATCTTCCAGTCATCTTAAAGAGTACCATGAAATCCCCCAAAGTACATGTAATTCCATTTATTTAAAATATAAATTTTATATGACATATAGTACTTTCTTTAGTGATTAAGCGTGTTGTTAAATCGAAGAACAGGAAAGTATAAATTTTTTTAAAAAGTGGGAATTGCTGTCCCAGGTCTAATTATAACCTTGCACAATATTTTTATCATAGCCTGACAATGAGAGTTAGAAGGGACCTGCGAGGTCCTCTCTCCAAATCCCATTATTTGAAAGTTGAAGAAATTGATACTTAGAAGTAATAGCCTGACTTCTCAAAGACAGAAAGGAGCTACAAATTCAGCACTTTTTTTTTGTTTGTTTTGTTACACCACACTGTCTATTGAATTTTTGAAGAGCTGACAAGGGTATCCACAAATGTCTTCAAGGAATGGATAATGATCACTGTTGTCATTTTAATCATCCAATCTTAAGACAAGCATCAAAAGACTATTCTCTAATCACTGAGAATCTATATTCTTTAACCCCTCAGGAGCTGAAGCTTCAAATCTCCTGACCTTTCACATATAACTCAAGTTATAGAAATCTTTGTTTTTGGAATCAGGCACATACATTTCAGTTGCCATAAACCCTTAAATACCTTCACTCTCTTCAAGCTTCCTAATATGACGGAGAAGAGGTTGCAGGTTCATGTACAGACGATGACTACTGCTGAGTAACTCTAAGAGGTGTCTGGAACGCATGGGGCATCCAGTATAGTATATGAGCTTCCTGGCTGATGGCAATCCATCTGGCAAAATCTCAAATTTCTTACCCTATGTTAAGCAAAAAACAAAAACAAAACCAGAAATTCAGCACGCAAACTCTTTAATGTAGATGCGCTTTAAATAATGATAACTGAATTCCTGTTAACCCCTACAGCAATCAGTACTATCATATATAATATACATATCCATAATTATATATATCCATATAATATATACACGTTGCTATATTTACATATAGTTCTTGGTTGTAAGTCTTTAATATTTTATTTCTGTAATGTCATAAGATTTTCTCTTCTTTACAATAGTTGTAACATGCTATTCCAGGATTTCTTTGTTTCTTTCTTTTTCAGTGAGGCAACTGGGGCTAAGTGACTTGCCCAGAGTCACACAGCTAATGAGTTTTTATGTGTCTGAGGCTGGATTTGAACTCAGGTCCTCCTGACTCTAGAGCCAGTGCTCTATCCCCTGAGCCACATAGCTGTCCCCCTAGTCCAGGATTTCAAGAACAGCCCAGGCTGGGCACCTGTACTTCAGTATTTCCAAAGTGGCCTGATCTAGGGCAAATTCTGATTGTTGCCCTCCTGGTCTTATTTCTTCAAGTTCCTGATCTGAGTTTGTGTCTAAGCCACATATCTGTGGGCTTGTCTGTTTGGAGTCTAGTACACTGCTGCTGGAATCAGCCACTATTAGTCAGCTGCAAAGCTCTACTGGTTCAGTGACAGAACTGTGAGGCATCTCTTTGCCCTGAGATTCCTGTCCTGGCTAGTCTGCTTTAAGCTTCAGACTAGGTTAGAAGCTAGATCTGAGAACCTGTTCCACTTCCGGGATCAGACCACAACTATTGTTTGTGCCTGAACTTGCTTCTTGCTCAGTACACAACCCACTACTGCTCTTCACCCTGGAACCAAATCTTGGAACTGGTCCCCTCCTAAGTCCCACACTGTATATATGACCTAGACCTGGGTAGCAAACAACAGAGCTTCCACTTGGAATTTGTTCCTCAACCCTGCACAATCCTGGGCTCCTGTGTGTGAGTCTGGAGTCTTTTTGCCTTTACACAGTCTTGACCTTCTTTCAGTGCAAGCCCTATGCTGGAATGTTCCACATGACTGTTCCTAGCTAGACACTATTTCCAGTGTCTGCAAAACTCTGTCTGTCTCTGTATGACAACTTAGGCTGCAAAATGACTCACTGTGACTTTTTCTTGGATTTCCCAGTTAGGACTCAATTTGGAGCATTTTCTAGATCTGGAGGAGCTGCAGAGGAGAGTTCAGCTATACTTCTTTCTGCTACTCTGTCATCTTCAAATACTACTTTTAGTAGTTCAACAAATGTACTGGGAAGAAGCTTACACTATGCTTATTGAAACTATCTTGTGGATTCCAATAGCAGACAGAATTATGATTTCTTGATTTCTTCTACTAGGTCTCATTATTTTATGGGTTTAAAACTTCATTTCAGATGTGTACTTATAGCTACTTTAATCAATCAATGTGGTGTACAACATTACCAAAGAAAGGGAAAAACAAGCTCATCTAAAAGGAGTTTCAGAACACCTTGTAGAGATTTTCATAATTTTTAAATATACTAACATAATTGTGAAAAAGGGAGTAGGGAAGGTTGTGATCCATTTAAGAGATGAGGAATGGATTTATATTAATATTATTTTATATTTAACTTATATAAATAAATAGATCATTATATATAATTATATATTTAACAGTTAATAAAATATATAACAATTTATATCAATAAATGCCAGACTTAATTTGAACCCAAATTATGACAAAGAAAATCTGTGATCCCAGCCACAAATAGTATTTTCATCATTATTTTTAGAAATGGGAGAATAATGACATTTTCTTTTGTTAGAAGCAAACTCCCATATTTTTCCCCCTCTATTTCTTGGTCATAAACAATACCCTCTCCCCTGCTCACATTAAAGATACAGAGAGAAAGGGAGATAACATGGTCAAATATATGTCAGATGTATTTTAAATAGTCTTTATTTTTGCTTAATAAAAAATA
Organism: Vombatus ursinus; assembly: GCF_900497805.2. Classification (NCBI taxonomy): domain Eukaryota; kingdom Metazoa; phylum Chordata; class Mammalia; order Diprotodontia; family Vombatidae; genus Vombatus; species Vombatus ursinus. The sequence goes on along the minus strand of NW_020944524.1, from coordinate 402,577 downwards.
CCTTAATAATTAATCAAAAGAATCAAACAATACCCTCACATACTTATATTAATTTAATTTAATTTGTGCTCAATGCTTTTGTTTATATACACTTAGCTTATGGTTTATTCACACAACTGAATTAGATATCCTCAGCCTGACTCATACTTTTGTCACTAAAGGCAGGATGATAAAGGCTGAAGAGACTGACTTAATCTTTCATATTAGAAATACAGTTCCACTATCCAAGAATAAGCATATCTGTGGTAAAGGAATACTCCACATAATGTTTAATTTAACATTGAACAGTGCTTTATTGACTTGACCTACAGCAGTAATGCCTCAGAATGTAAATTAACTTGGTCTCTCTGCACAATGTTTTCCAGTATGAGTAAACATAACATTTAGCAGTCTGAATTTCTACTACATTAAGAAATATTAACATGAAATATTTACTGTAAAAGTTACTATGTTAGCAACTTTTGAAGCAAAATTAGATGGTGGTAACAACCTGAGCTATCAGTAAAATTAGCATCTAGAACATGTAATCTTTTCATTGTCATACTGCTTGCTCCATATACATGAAAATTTTTCATTTGTAAGTAACAGCTTCTTGTAATGTTGTTCCACCTGATGTGCTGTTGCAGAACAAATTAAAGACATTGGGTAGGGCAAGAAAATTTAACTTATATGTCTTGGGATGATATTACTGAAAACATAGACCTATCAACCTAATGATTTTGAACTTACCACAAATACCAGTTTTCCAACGTTTGTCCATGGGAAGTCATAAAGTAACTGTTTTTCCTCACTAATATTCTGTGGAAAGAATTATGTAATAGAAGGTTAATTAGGAAAAACTGAAAACAAATAACCAAAAATAGTTTTAAAACTCTCAAAACATAACATAGTAATCAAAATTTGAAAGAGATAACTAAATTTTTTTGGAGAAATTAAAGATCTTATTCAGATGATTACTGATATAATTTACTTGCTTCAGGTTGGGAATGACTTAAAAAGCGAAGCAGTACTTTCTCTATAGCACCATCCTGTCTTGACACCAACTTGAGAAGGTTTAGAGTACTCAAATCCGTATAGTCCTGGTGTTGGAAAGAAGGGGGTACCCTGCTGCTACGGTTCATGATTCAGTCTTTGCTCTCTGAATTCCCTGAAACAAAAGTCTTGGAAATCAAATAGAGTGGTCAAATTGATAGTCACAGTCCTGCACAATAGTTGAGGAGAATGGGTTAGGAGGCACAGCACCCCTGGACAAACCCAAAATATATAGAGAATTATGAGGAAGAGGTAAGAGAGAAAGTGCAACAAGCCAATTCTATTAAGGGGAGATACTCACACAGTGCAGAGGTGATCAAGGAGAATGGAGACATGGTGCAGTCAGATGGATAGAGTTAAGAGTCCAGTATGGGAAAGACAGGGTAGGCTTTTATAGAAATCTTATCTGTATCAAGCAGGACAAAGTGTTGGGGATGGATCAGGGCAGCTAAGAACTGAGGTTCAGGACTAGTGTCAATATGCTGAGGGAAACTCAGAGTGAAATTAGTGGCAAGTTGATATTAAAAAATTGGCTTTACTACTGGTCTTATTTGACTTAAGTTGTTATTTTTAAGCTTCCCTCGGGCTTCTTCTTTTAGAAGGTTGGGGAGGCTACTTTATTTCTTACACATACTTCCTTAATGTAAATTAATGACCCTATAAATTCAAGGCTCCAGGCTACATCATATTCCACTAAATATTCTGTACCCATCATACCTATTCTTACTGACATGGAAGGAATTTTGTTAAGTAGGCCAGGATTAGGAAACATAAGGGTCATCCATGAAGTGACAAGAAAAGGACTTTTACCCCACTGAAACTGTGGGGTTCTGCTCATGCATTAAGTAAGGGATGATAATTATCACCTCTTGTGAGGTGCAGGTTTCCTGGAACTGGTCCATCATGACAATGAGCACATCTAATCAAATATTGTCTTTACTAAATTAAATTTTTTCTTTTTATTTTATTATTATGAAAATAAAACACAAATTACATAAATCACACACCCCCCTAAAAAACTGATGAAGTTTAAATTGGACTCCATCCTATTAATCCTACTTTATAAAATCAATTTCAAGCAATCCAGAATATCAATCACTATTTCTCATATTTGAAAGCACATTAGTGAAGATTTGCAGCTGGAATTCAAAGTGAATTAGAGGGAATAACAATATTGCTAATTATTCTCTTCTATAATTGGTTACATGGTATACCACCCCCCAACTCTTACTTGTCAAGTCTTAAAATTCTTTTTAATGTATCAAAAGTTTTATGAGAAGATAATGAAATGCGCAACACTTAAAAAAGAGAACATGTAAATTTTTTTCCTTTTTTTTATAATCCTGCAAAATGGAAGGGGAACATGAGACAAATTTGGTTATCCTTTTTACTATGAGTTTATTTTAACATTTTGAGGCAACAAAGGAACCATTTAGTTCACTGTGAATTATGTCTAACAATGTTTTAAATGAACTCAAGCAGCTTTAGTTCTCTAACACAGACAATTTATTTTCTTAGGAGAATTGAAGCTATTGAGGTCACACTAAAGAAAAACTACATCATTGGGAGGTAAGGTAAACAAGGAGTTTAAAAAGATTCTTATGTAAATAATTAAGAAACATTTCATAGGAACAGATAAGATGAAGTATCAAAAGATTGGAGGATCAAAAATTTAGAGCTGGAACAGACCTCAGAGGTTTATCATGCTGGCTTATTAGATAAGAAAACCGATACTCAAGACATTCGAATAGTACTTTATTTGGTATATTATTTTCCCCCCAGTTACATGTAAAAACAATTTTTAACATTTGTTTTTAAAACTTTGAGTTCCAAATTCTCTCTCTTCCTCCCTCCCTACTATCCACCCCCATTGAGAAGGCAAGCAATTTGATATAGGTTATACATGTGTAGTCATGCAAAACACTTCTATAATAGTCATAGTGTGAAAGACTAACTATATTTCCCTCCATCCTATCCCACCCCCCATTTATTGTATGTATTCTTTCCTTTTACCCTGTCCCTCCTCAAAAGTGTTTGCTTCTGATTACCCCTGCCCCCAATTTGCCCTGCCTTCTATCACCTTCCCCCTTTTCTTATCCCCTCCTCCCCCTACTTTCCTGTAGGGTAAGATAGATTTTTCTATACCCAATTGAGTGTGTACGTTATTCCCTGCCCCCCCCCTTTTCTCTTTCAGCCAAAGACAAGGTTTATTAGAACATCCCATCATATTGGCCAGACTCTTAAGGAACCTAAGCATTTATATCTCTAATACAAGGGGGCCAGATCTTAAGAATGAGAGCCCTTGGCTAGATTCTTAAAGAATCTGAATACTTTAATGAAGAAAAGATCGATCTTCTATACAGAAAGACTGTGGGAGGGATCCAGGAATAGCCAAAGAGTTTGGGGCAACTGGAGAAGGGGTCTAAGGAGGATCTGGATGGGAGTGGCCAGTAAACTGGGGTGAACAGAATGCCAGGTACCTGGCCCAGAGGGAACTGAGTCTAGATAGGATTAAGGGTGGGAAATGGCCAGGGGCAATCTGAAGTAATAGAACTGGGAGACTGGGCAGTAGTCACAATGGAAAGGCCAGTTGATTATAGCCTTAGGCAAACACCAGGGATTGAGGCCAGTTGAGTGGATTAGCAAACACCAGGGATTTGAGAAAGTCCAAAGATTTTCCTTTTTGGGGTCCAGATCCCAAAGACATGGTCTTTTCCTTTTAGGGGTTCAGATCCCATCCTCATCATTCCCCCTCAAACAAATGGGACCCATATTCTTTTGAGGTAGGGGGGCAAAGGTCTTGGCTTCTGAAATTGCTTCCTGCTCGCAAGGGATATAAAGCTGTCCCTGCCTTGAGGGGGTCTCAATGAGGAGGCTGACTGGAACCAAGTACAGGCTGTATCCTGGGTATGACGGGGGACATTGGCTGGTACCTGCAGTTTGTTAGCAACTGTAGGTGAATGGCCTATAGTCTAGAAGACACAAATCTGACAAAAAAGACTGCAGTGCCACATATAGGGAGAAGTAAAAGTATAAGAGCCCCATTAAAATCATTTACATTTGACCTGCAGAATTATCTGATCTTGTTACTTTTTCAAAAGTTTAAGTAGTACCTTGACCCATTCCCTTTCCCTCTCTCCCCATGGCTGCTGGGGGTGGGGGTGGGGGGTGAGCAAGATGTGCTGAACCTGGGCGATGCTTCCAGATAAAGGTTGTCCCAGGGCCCAAGGCCACTGCCAGTGGGGCCCATACTGTAGCTGCTGCCCCTCCCCACTCCTTCCTCTCGCCAGGTAGGGGAGGGTGAATTCAAAGGTGAGGGGGGGAGGGTGAAACTCTCTTCTCCTATGAGAGGGGTTCACAAAGATACCATCTTGAACTCAGGGAAAGGGAGTGGGAGAAGGAAGTGACCAGGGTTGTAAGGAGGTGTTTCAAAACTCCTTAATGATCGATCACAAAAGCTCCAGAATCTGCTAAGATGTTTTTAGCTGTTCTAACTTTTCCCTGTAGCCTCCATGAAAGAGGATCCAGGGCTACAGAGGGAAAGAAGTAAGCAAGCCTCAGGGAACCGAAATGCACTTGCAGCTTTCCCAATTCCCTAGTGGTGAGAGAATTGACAGAATTGGGCATATGCTTCAGGATAAGGTGTCCATCTTTGTCCTCTATGTTGTGGAAGGCGTATGGCTAGGTCCGTGGCCTCGAACCGAACCAGTGGACTGAGAATCTGAGAGTGTCAGGCTGAATGTGAGACAGCCTCATATCTGCACGAAAAGCACTTTCAAGCATTCCTAGGTGCTTGGAGAGTGACCCCAACTGCAGGGCAAGAAAGTGGGGAGGCTTACATACCTAACAGTCTTGGCTAGAAAAGAGTTTAGGATTAGGCAGCTTCCCCATACAGGCCCAAAATGTTGAGGTTTAGAGGTACTGGGACCCCAAAATCACAACACACAGGTCCTGCCCAAATGAATTCGACCCAAACCTTTTTTCAGCCAAAGACAAGGTTTATTAAAGATCTACTGTACAAGCCAGACTCTTAAGTAATCTGAACATTTGTGCTATTGGCTAGGTTCTTAAAGAATCTGAGCCTGTTATTCTCTCTTTAAGCCGATTCTGATGAGAGTAAGATTCACTCATTCATTCTCACCCCCTCTTCCCTTTGACTGTAAAAGCTTTTTCTTGCCTTTTTTATGTGAGATAATTTACCTCATTCTACCTCTCGCTTTCTCATTCTTCCACTATATTCCTATCTCACCCCTTAATTTTATTTTTTAGATATCATCCCTTCGTATTCAACTCACACCTGTGCCCTCTGTCTACATATACTTCTCCTAACTACCCTAATAATGAGAAAGATCTTGTGAGTTACAAAAATCATCTTTCCAGGTCAGAATGTAAACAGTTCAACTTTAATAAGTCCCTTATGATTTCTCTTTCTGTTTACCTTTTCATGCTTCTCTTGAGTCGTGTATTTGAAAGTCAAATTTTCTATTTAGCTCTGGTCTTTTCTCAAAGAATGCATGAAATTCCTCTATCTCGTTGAATGTTCTTTTTTTTTTTAAGACAGAATTTTAAAACTTCATTTATTGGAAATCAGTTTGGTTTTTGTTTGTTATAGAAATTCATTAGCTTATATTTAACAATTGTTGCTAGTATTTTTCTGGGTCAGTATGAAAAGAATTTCCTTTTCAAACCTCTTTCATTTGGTTTTGGTCAGCAGGAACTATTCCTTTAAACTGTCTTTTTCAGATTTATCACATGTACTATATTACATGTACCACCCCCACCCTTCCTGCTTCACTCCTCTCCCTTACCTTTCTTTTTCTTTAAAATTAATTTATTTTGATTTATCAACAGTCACTTCCATAAGCTTTTGAGTTTTAAATTTTACTCCCCCTCCCTTCTCACCTCTTTCCCCAAGACAGCATGCAATCTGATATAGGCTATACAGGTACATTCCTATTAAACATTTTCACATTAGTGATGTTGTAAGTAAGAATTAGAATCAATAGGAGGAACCACCAGAAAGATGAAACAAAACACAACAGAAAGAAAAAAAAAGCAAATAGAATGCTTCAATCTGCATTCAAACTCCATAGTTCTTTTTTTGGATGTGGATAGCATCTTCCATCATGAGGCCTTTGGAGTTGTCTTAGATCCTTGTATTGCTGAGAAGGGTTAACTCTATCAATATTAGTCATCACACAACATGGCTGTTAACGTGTACAACATTCTCCTGGTTCTGCTTACTTTACTCAGCATCACAGCATACAAGTCTTTCCAAGTTTTTTCTGAAGTCTGTCTGCTCATCATTTCTTATAGCACGTTAGTATTCCATTACATTCATACACCACAACTTGTTCAGCCATTCCCCAGTTGATGGGCATCCTCTCAATTTCCAATTCTTTGCCACCACAGAAAAAGCTGCTATAAATACTTTAGTACATGTGGGTCCTTTTCCCATTTGTATGATCTCTCTGGGATACAGCCCTAGAATTGGTATTGCCGGGTCAAAGGGTATGCACATTTTTATAGCCCTTTGGGCATAGTTACAAATTGCTCTCCAAAATGGCTGGATCAGTTCACAACTCCACCAACACTGTGAATGTCAATTTTTTCACCCCACTGGATTACACTCAGTTTTGCTGGGTAGGTGATTCTTGGTTTTAATCCTATCTCCTTTGACCTCTGGAATATCATATTCCAAGCCCTCAGATACTTTAATATAGAAGCTGCTAAATCTTGTGTTATCCTGATTGTGTTTCCACAATACTTGAATTGTTTCTTTCTGGATGCTTGCAATATTTTCTCCTTGACCTGAGAACTCTGGAATTTGGCTATAATATTCCTAAGAGTTTTCCTTTTGGGATCTCTTTCATGAGATGATTGGTGGATTCTTTCAATTTCTATTTTACCCTCTGGATCTAAGATATTCAGGCAATTTTCCTTTATAATTTCTTGAAATATGATGCCTAGACTCTTTTTTTTTCTAATCATGGCTTTCAGGTGGTCCAATAATTTTTAAATGATCTCTCCTGGACCTATTTTCCAGGTCAGCTGCTTTTCCAATGAGATATTTCACATTGTCTTCTATTTTTTCATTCTTTTGGTTTTGTTTTATAGTTTCTTGATTTCTCATAGTCACTAGCTTCCATTTGCTCCAATCTAATTTTTAAGGAATTATTTTCTTAATGAGCTTTTGGCCCTCCTTTTCAATTTGGCCAATTCTGCTTTTTAAGGCATTCTTCTTCTCATTGGCTTTTTGGACCTCTTTTGTCATTTTGTCTAGTCTATTTTTTAAGGTGTTATTTTCTTCAATGCTTTTGGGGGTCTCCTTTACCAAGCTGTTGACTCATTTTTCATAATTTTCTTGCATCACTCTCATTTCTCTTCCCAATTTTTTCTCTACTTCTCTTACTTGATTTTCAAAATCCTTTTTGGGCTCTTCCATGGCCTGAGATCAGTATTCATGTTTTTCTTGGAGGCTTTGGATATAAGAGCTTTCACTTTGTTGTCTTCTTTTGAGTATATGTTTTGATCTTCCCTGTCATCAAAGTATGTTTCTATAATCAGAGGTTTTTTCTGTTGTATTTCACTTTCCCAGCCTATTACTTGACTTTTAAAATCTTTGTTAAGGTAGGGGTCTGCTTCCAGTGTGGAGGGCGAACTATTCCGAGCTTCAGGGGTTTTGCACAGCTGTTTTCAGAGATACTTCTAGGAACCTATAAGTTTTCTTCCAAGGTGGTATCATCTAAGGAGAGGTGTTTACTCCTCTCCTGGCCTATGCTGCAGTCTGTGAGTGATCACAAGCACTCTTTTCTGCCCTGGAACCGTGAGGAGGGTCCCTTCTCTACTGCTTCTGCAAGCCCTACTATGCTAGTGCTCCTCCTCACTCCAATATTGCAACCCAGATCCAAGTATGGGCAAAGCAACAGAGTCCTGCCTCAGTGACAACAAAGAAACCTCTGTAATCTCCTTCTGAACAGTTGTTTGATCCCCTTACCATCTGTGGGCTGAGAGCTCCAGAAGTAGCCACTGCTGCCGCCGTCACTCATTCAGTCAGGCCTGCTCCTGGTTTGCTGGGGGCGGGGCTCGACCATGCTCCTCTCTCACCCAGGTCCAACAGACCTTTCCTACTGACCTTCTAAGCTGTCTTTCAAATTTGTGGGCTGAGAAGTCTTGAAACCACCACTGTTGCCAGTGATTCGGTCTCCTGAGGCCTGCTCTGGGTTTGTTGGGGCCTGATCTGTACTGGCACGGCCTATGCCAGACTGCACTCCTCTCTTAGCCTGGTGCAACAGACCTTTCCTGTCAACCTTCCTGGTTGTCTTGGGCTGGAAATCTGTTTCGCTCTGTCTTTTTGTGAATTCTGTTGCTCTAGAATTTGTTTAGAGTCATTTTTTAAAGGTATCTGGAGGGGTTTTGGGGAGAGCTCAGGTGAGTCCCTGCTTTCATTCCACCATCTTGACTCTGCCCTTGAATAGGACTTTAATGTATAGCACTTTACTTACCACAATGCTATTATGCAGAATATGAATTACAGTGATTTTACAAGGGAGAAAACTAAGGCTCAAAGAGTCTATGCCTTCCCCTGAGGTCACAGAACAAACTAGTGGCAAGACTGAATTGGTCTTCTGACCCCTACATAGTCCAAAGTTTTTTTAGTCCAATTTTAAAACATATTTTAATCATGAAGACCATCTGGAAAAGTTTGTCAAGCTTTCATTCTCTCTATATGCTTTTTCTAGTGTTCTCACTAACAAATGCCTTTATTAGCTGGTTAAATAAGTCCCCAAGTCAGTGCTTTATAATACATTTGCGGATATTAATGGAAACATTTCCTATAGTTGAAATATAGCCCCTTGCGGGGGAATGGGGGGGGGGAGGAGAAGAAGAATGATCATTGACAAGAACTAGATCAAAGCCTATATTACCTTCTAACTTACATAAGTGGGAAAGGAAACAGGCTTTGAATATCATGTGGCAAATATAATGTACATATACTGTCTAAGGAAAAAATAGTCCCTTACATATGATAATTATTTTCCATCTGCATACCTGAAAGATCTGTATTCCTCGTGTGGTCAACCCAAGAGTTAATGAAGCTTCAATTTCCCTTTTATCCTACAGGAACAAAATATCTTTTGAAGCAAAATACAAATTTTAATCCACAATGTACAGTATTAGAAAGTTGACAGCAATACCAGCAATCAATGGGATGAAACAGTCTCATCGTTCTTCATTTTTTTTTGTTATGACCTTAACAAGCATCATGACTAAACAAACAACATGATTGAATATTATCATTTCAATATATAAAGAATAAATCTATTACAGGCAGTTTTAAAATTTAACACAATAGTAACAAAACTGACCTCCCTCTTCATCTATGTGTCTCTTTCTTCTGAACTTAGTTCTATTCTCTTCTGTGTATTTTAAAAATGTATCAGTGATTATCTCTCTGTCTCCCTTTTTCTCCCTCTCTCTCTCCATCACTGTCAACCTCAAATAGAAACTAATTTTTGTAACAAAGAAATATAGTCAAGCAGAATAAATCAACACTTTGGCCACATATGAAAATATCTTATTCTGAATCTCTAGTACAATCACTCTGCCAAGAGGTGGGAAGAATGTATAGTACTTGTTCTGTGGCTACTAGCTCCATTTCTGACTTGTACTGACAAGTTGAGTCCTAAGAAATCAGCTGCTATTTCTCCATAGGACTCCAGGGCTAATCTGGGCAGAGGAGTATGTTTTCTTCCAATTAGTGAGCCAGACAATTAGGAAGGAGTATTTACTAAAGGAGTATACTAAGAACAGCTGGTACAAAGCACTCCCACCCCTAAAGTTTGTGACACACTCCCCTGTAAGTATATACAGAGTCCATGGGGAAGTGGATGAAAGCTTAAAGAACCACAAATTTATGTTACATAACCTCAAAGGGGCCCACCTTTTATTCCTCTCTAGTTAGGTCACTATCCTACTTATCACAGTGGCTCTTTGAAACCTTTTCAAGGTCTCAAGGCCTCAAAACTTCCAAGGCTTCTTTTCCTTTCATCCTTTTAGCTGAGAACCTTGCTTCATGTTTTACTGAAAAAATTGAAGACATTAAATGGCAACTCCCTTTCCTCATCTCCTTTTCATCTTGCATCATATCCAGATACTTTCTGCTACTTCTTTACCCATGTCTCACATAAAGGCTTTCTCCTAGTCAAGGAAAATCTTTCTACATGCACAAGTGATCTTAGAACATCTTGTCTTCTTCAGATTTCCTTGTATTATCCCTGCATTCAATCTTCAATCTTTCCCAGTATACTGGCTGCTTCCCTAATAGTTACAAACACCTCCATGCCATGTAATTTGTGTGATAGGTCGAATATCTACAAATGATTCCCCTTTCCTCATATGGGTAAGGAAAAGGTGACACAGCCAGGACTTTACTGGAGGTGGGGGGAGATGAGACAAGGAACAAGTTGTGCCTTCTTTGATAAAGCTTTCTGGTGATCTCTGGCTATAATGACAACTTCCTGGTCACCTAAGGGAATAAAAGGTCCTACAGCTGTTGCCCTCTGAAGACCATGAGGGTCACCAAACCCAGCCTTACTGCTTCCATATGGAGATGAGGGTCAAAGATATTAAGTGCCAATATATTCTTATTAAACATTCTTGCTATATTAGGGCTAAGTAAACTTCCTTTTAACTGTCCAAAAACCTATGAGTATCTCTTTTCAACAATGAACTTTAACTAGTGTGTCCATACCCACCTCTGATATTTTGGCACAGTCAATAACTAGGACAACATCATATGACCTTATGGCACACATTTTGGGGAAGGTCACTGCAGGTGTGGAGTGAACAAAGGATGGCCAGATATGGCATGGTGACTCTAATGTCCTTATGGTTGTTAATCGGGAGTCCTCTCAATAGAACATGGAGCAGAATCCAGCTCCCATGGGAGTATTACCTCACTGGTTCTAGAAATGATTGAGCGATGGTAAAGAAAGTACCACCTATAGCATTCCCTGGTTGTTGCCAACCAGTCTACAAAAGTAGGACTGCCAGGTTAATAAGACTAGAAGTGACCTAGCCTGGCACATTCAGCAACAAGGGACAGAGATCTCAACTTTTAAGGACCATGCAATGAAAGCTGAGGGGCTTTTCATTTCAGGAAATAGTATTTGCAGACCCACAAGTGCAGAGATCATTCCTGATGGGAGTGGGGACCAACAGGCCACCAAGGGTCAGAAACCCTTCAGACATAAACTTAGAGGTTACAGGAAAATAAGAATGGAAGCGAGGATGAGACAGGAATAAGTTTCTTACTGTTCCCTTGGAAGAAGGTGCATGAAAAGTTCAAACAGAAACCTGATGAGACATTACAGCAATAGATCCTGAGAATGTGGTCTAATGAACCTAAGGCTGAGACACTCTTCCCTCTTGAGCTCCATAAGCTTGGGGAGCTCCCTAGGGACTTACTGTTATAGTCAGGTAAATCAGTCTCCATATAGGGGACTTCTGTCCCTTTTTAGATGACTTAAATAGGGTATTATTTGCACCTGGCTCCATGAAGATGAATTCCTGTTGTAGCTAGCTCCCTAGTGGGGATCTGCAAGACAGTGGGTGAAGTTCCTAAATGAAATAGTTTTGATTCATTGGAAATCCACCAGAATGGCTTCAGACTTCAGCTATGGGTATCCCTTGCCATAAAGATGTAAGCTGATTAACTGTAAAATTTGATAAGAAATCAGGACAGTTCTGGCTTGGGTAAATACTACTTTTGGTAGAAAGAGACAATCCAGAAATAGGAGAAAGAATAAAGTCCAATTATCCTAATAGGCCTTCCTCTGGAGGGAACTGTGTAAATGGCTACTATTATAAGAGGGTGATTAAAAATGGATTTGAAGGTCAGCTTGTGGGGTAGCTAGTAAAATTGTACAGGGAAATTCAGCACCAGGGAAAAAGGGGCCCTTCAGTCCCACCTTTAGACTTCTAAAGCTTCCCCTAAAGCCTTGCCCTATTTGGATAATTGAGGGGAGGCTTTAGAGGATAGACAATGGAGGGAAAACTATCATGAGCTTTGGGAGTTAGTATTTGTGCAAGCTCTTTCAGTAGCTTTTGAATGTTACTGTACATAGGGTCAAAGGTAAGGAAACCCTTAGAGCTGCCCAAACTATCCCTTGTCCATAACATCAAACAATAGTGTTTTACTCCAAGGGGTTGAAAGATATTTTTTCTCAGTTATGGAGAGGAAGGAAACTGGAGTACTTTGTAATATTAGCTTCTTGCACAACAATCTTGTGTTGGCTGTGAGGAAGGTAGGTGGCCCAGGCCCACTGGTATGGAATGTTTTCTCTATTCGTGTGACTGGAATTAGTTAAGAGTAGTTTGTTTTTTACCTGGGAAGGAATCCAGTATTCTTTTATGATCCTTCACCAGGACCATTTTCTGATGATGGCGGGCAGAGACCTGAAAGAGGCCTCATTTCCTGGTGGGGACTGGTGTATGCTACTACACTGATGACATTTTGTTGACTACTCCAATGAGGCTACAGTGGCAAATGCCTTAGATAAGATGACTGACCACAGAAAAGATAATGAATGTGAAAATCAACCCTAAGAAAATTTAAGAACCCACTTGCTATATTGGGGGAATATAGTGGAAGGGGAAAACACAAAGAATTCTAGGAATGATAGAGAGTAAGCTACTGACTTCACTTCCCTATGATTTAATTAGGAAGTAAAAAAACTTGTATTCTTTAGGTTTTAGAGAACCCATATTCCCCACTTGGGTATAAAAGTGTACCTCTTTCAAGTGGTGCACAAAATAGGCTACAACCCTGGAAAATCCGAAAAAAGCTGTGCAGTAGTCTCTCTCCTTGGGCCCTTATGATCTTGCAAGGTTCATATTTTTGAAGGTTTCTGGAAGTTACCAAGAGGTGTTCTGAATAACAGACTGTTAGGCTTCTGGATCTGTAAATTCTCCAAATCGCTAATCATTTGCAACTGAATAGATGACACAAGGTAGTGCCAAGAGTTTATCTCTTCAGGCTGGATGATCCAAATTGTTCCCTCCAACAAGACGGGTAGGATACAAGAGACTTTCATTGCTAAATGAAAACGTCATGTTAAAAATCACACTTGGACGGAGTGCTCAAGTTTGTAGAACACTATTTTAAAGAATATAAGTTTCATAGTTTCACTTTGAACAATTTTAAAAATTGCCTAATAAAAGATGAGAATGATCAAATAAATTTCTAATGAAACTCCTAGAGGTGGTAATTTAAGTTTTATTAGGGCCAAGAGAAGCTATACTAAATTCATGGGGCATTAGAAAATATTTCATCTGTTTGACAAGCCATTCAAAAATATTTGTTATCTCATTTCCATCTCCATTTTTCAGTATTACATAAAAACATATAAAATATAATTTTATATAAATTTTATATATTTATTATATTATATATAATATTATATATTAAAATTTATATAAATTATATATATAAAAACATATAAAATATAAAATATTGATACAATTTACTATATAAAATTATATAAATTATATAAAAATACTACAACCTGTCCCTATAAGTCAAATATATTATTACCTTCAAGACTGACTCATAGTATCCAAATACAAATTCAAATATAAATGTTTAGAATGTGTTATAAATACAACGAAACAGCTGTGGTATGTATATAAGTTTTGTTTAGAAATGAATGTCCTTTTCAAAATCAAAAGTATCTCTTGACTGAAGCTGCAGAACTGCTTTTACTCCATTACCTTATACAATCTGTAGTAATGAACAGCGATGTCATCTAGGCGGATGGCCTCTTTAATATATTTAAGATGTGCCTCAGAGGCAGTCAGTGCAAACTGATCTTTGTGCATGTTTGGAATGTGTTTTAAGATGTAATCCTTCCCTCTCTTTGTAATAACCTGTTGGAATAAAACAAAGTTCAACAACTATTTGGAGAAATGGAAAAAACGTATGAACTATTTCTTTGTTCTTTCTTATTTACTCTTTTAAATTAAGATGTTTGTTTCCTCATTTGTTTTTCCCACCAAAAAGAATGATCTTCACCTTTTTAATAGCAGTTGTCTATCCTTTCAAAAGATAAAATGCTCCAATAAGCAAAGTAGAAAGTCAGAAAGTTCCAGACAAGGAAATGTCTACAGAAAGTCCACCAATAATGTCAAACTTCCCACTCAATTCTATATTCCCAGCATCTTCTAAGGCAGATTATGTCAACAAAGACACAGTATTGAACTACTACTATCTATTCTTATTCCCATAACTCCTAAAGTTCAAGTATCATATTTGTACTTTGGTATTTCAGATGGCATTGTTCTACGAATCTGCATTTTTGTCCTCTTAAAAAAAAAGATAAGAAATAGCAGTAGCAGTGTGAACTGGTGGAAAAGTATTCTTTAAAGCTTGAAAACAGTACTTACCCAAGATGGGAAATAAGCCTCTGGCTCAAAATATTTCCCATAGTGCTTATTCCTTTTGAAGTTTCCAAGGTCAGCCTGCAATGCAAAAGCAGCCAGCAAGAAGTAGGCCTCCTCTTGAAGCATACACTGGGAATGAAGAACTTGTTTTCTCAGGTGCCAGTAATAATAGTATCTTGCTATTCTGTCACTTGGAGAAAAAGCAAAAACAGAACTTGGATCTTGATGATCCAGCATGTAAAAAGAATCCAAGACCTTTGTCCATTTACTAACAGGCTTTCTGTTTTTGTGAATGTCTATTCTCCTCATTGAATAGGTATGTTGCAACAACCACTTGATTACAAATACTCAATAGGAGAGGAACAAGAGTTGAAAATATAAAATATTCTAGGTCAAAAAAAAGTTTACTTTTTAAAGAAACTTGTTTCATTTGGAGGAAGGGTAAAGAGGGAGCAAATAACCTAAATTTTCTCAATAAAGCTGAATGGGGGAAGGGAGTAGGTACAGTGGGAGGCTCAAGAAGAAAAGAACAACTACTGTCTTGATAAAACTTCAGAATCAGTAATAGAAGAGTAAAAGGACTGTCCTACTGCAGTGAAGGCTCAGTTTAGATAAGATATATAGAACTACAGTGGTCCTGGTCAGGTTGGCTACATGCTTTTTTCTAGCTCTGTTTAGCAGCATGTGAGTAGGAGTGGAAGAAGCAGCTTGTAAGAATAAAGCAGGATTTATAGGATCAATAGTAGGAAAAGGGAGCAAGGGGTTCAAGAGTAAAGGATAGTGCAGAATTGAACTACTTTACTAGAGGATCAGGATTGAGAAGGTAGAAGAGTGTAGACAGAATAGGACTGATGTCCTGAAAAAGTACAGAGATAGAAGGAATAAAGGTATTAATAAGGATGAAAAATAGGTTTAAGAGAAGTAAGGCATCAGAGTAAATCAGACATAGATAATTCCAATTAAATTAACTCAAAAGTACTAGTGGAGAAAACCAAGTCACAATGATAACGATTTCTGCTTTAAGAAAGTTTTGTATTGTTAATGCATAGAAATTTGGACCCTCTCTCCACCCCTTTTTTAACCTTTTTAAATCTCTTTTCTTATTGATTTAGCTTATATGGTTTCCCCTAGGGTGCCAAGATGTTAATGGATGATCAAGAAACCTAGTAGGTAAAATTTATTAAACTGTACATAATCTTTGATCCAGTAGGATCACTAAGTTTATGCCCAAAAAAGATCAAAGAGGAAAAGGATCTACAGGTACAAAAATATTTATAGCAGCCCTTTTTATGGTGGCAAAAAACTGGAAACTAAGACCCCTTTAGTTCTACTGGGGAATGGATGAACAAATTGTGATCAGTCAATAACAATGAATACCAATTGTGCCATAAGAATGCAATAAGAAATAATAAAGGGAATGGTTTCAGAGAAAACTGACTTTTTATGAACGGACAGAGAATGAAGTAAGCAGAAACAGGAGAGCAATTTATACAATAACAACACAAAAAAACTTTTAAAGACTTAAGAATTCTGATCAACTGGGTGACCAAACATGCTTCTGAGGATACATAATAAAGCATGTTACCCATCCCCTTCCTGAACGGATGAAGATTAAGACATATATTTTTAATACATGATCAATATGGGTATTTATTTTCCTTGGCTTCATATATGTTACAAGGGCTTTCTTTTCCTTTATTTTTCAGTGGAGGAAATGGGTGGGAGAGAACATGGATTTTTATTTGAAAAAAATTTAATTAAAAAAAAGCCAGTGGGTGATTTTTGGGAAAAATCATGCTTAACTATGTAGTGCTCATAATAAAGTGTTTACATACAGTGTTTCCTTCCCTCCCTCCCTACCTCCCCAACACCCAGGATGTAGAAAACTGAAGAAATTTAAAAAAATAGTGACTATACAGTGTTTTGATTTGTGTATCCTTTGAGAACTGGGTTAGAAATACAGGAAAATATTAACCATTTACAAGTCCTAGACAGTTAATCAGTGTACTTTTCTTCTTTTCAGAACATTCCATGCTTACCAATAATTAATAAGAAAATAAGAATCCTTGCCATTAAAGAGGAAAGAAGGCTCCATATTTTTCTTTTATTTATTTTTATCTTAAGGGATAAGAGGTGATGATAGAGACTGGATCGATGATTTCACTGGATAAGGTAGTAACGAATGGGGAGCACCCAGGTGAGAAACTCTCTCTACATGAAGGGTGGCACTTTTTCTGAAACTAACAGTCACAGAGAAGGTCACACAGCCAGTATATATCTAAGGTAGAACCTGAACACAGGCTTTCCTGACTCTACTACTGTAAGCTTCAAACGGCACAGCATAAAAGCAGATAAATCCTATTATCAGCTAAATTTACTTTTCCCATTTTACGTGTTTCTTGGGGCTTAAAAACAAACAAGTGAAACACATGACTTATTACACTTAGGGGATTATTTTCCTTAAAAGTTTATTCTAAATCATCATTTTCTATGAACTATTTAATGTTTCAAAGTTATTCAGTAATAAAACCCAGTATAGGTAAAGTTTTTTTTTAAAGATGTTCTCCAAATTTAATAACACAATCACAAGTACTGTCTTTACTTATTTGCTCTTCTCCTTTATGACCAAATTGCTCCACAAGTTCCCACATGGCAGTGAATTTGTGCTCTCATTCCTCTAGGTTTTAATGGCAACACTTCATACTGTAAAAATCTGGCTAACACTGAATTTAAAATATAAAATCAAGAATAGAAGATTCAGTGTATGAAAGCATAACTGGCCCTGTGATTTGTTGGTATTCTTAATCTTAAAGGAACCTCAGAAGTATGTGAGGGTAGGCAGGGCCAATATAATAAAAATGATAATTTTATCTAAACTAATTTATATATTCAATGCCACCCCAATTACATTATCAAAATATTTTACCAAGTTAGAAAAAATAATAACAAAATTCATTTGGAAGAACTAAACGTCAATATCAAAGGAAAAATATAAATGAATGAGGTTTAGCAGTACCAGATCTTAAACAATAAGACAGTAATTATCAAAACTATCTGATCCTGACTAAGAAATATAAAGGTATAACAGGAGAAAAGAGTAGACATACAATTTATAGCAGCAATGACTATAGTAATCGTGTTTGACAAGTATAAAGACTTAAGTTTTAGGTAAAAATTATTGGGAAAGCTGGAAAGCAGTATGGCAGAAACTGGCTATAGACCACTATCTTATACCATTTACCAAGATAAAGTCAAAATGAATACATGACCTAGATATAAAGAGAGGCATTACAAGAAAACTTGAAGAACATGAAACATGTTACCTATCAGACTTATGGATAGGTGAACAATTTATGAATAAGCAAGAGATAAAGAGAAGTGTGAAGTATAAATGGATAATTTAGATTATATTAAGTAAAAAGTTTTTGTACAAATAAAACAAATGTAGCAAAGATCAAAACAAAAGCAGAAAATTGGGGGGAAAATTTATAGACTGTGATTCAGAAAAAGGTCTATCTCAAATACATATTAAAAAAAAACTTTGTCAAATCTGTAAGAATATGAGTCATTCCCCAACTGTCAAAGATATGAACAGTGAAGAAATAAAAACAATTTATCACCATACGAAAAAATTCTCTAAATCATTATTGATTAGAGAAATGCAAATTAAAACAACCATGAGATAGTGTTTTACACCTATCAGATTGGCTAAAATGACCGAAGGGGAAAATGACAAATGTTGGAGAGGATGTGGAAAAATTGAGACACTGATTCACTCTGTTGGTGGAATTGTAAACTGATCCAACCATTTTGAAGAGCAATCTGGAATTATGCCCAAAGAGTTATAAAACTGTCTATACTTTTTGACCCAGCAATACTACTACTAGGTCTGTTTCCAAAGATGATTAGGGAAAAAGGAAAAGAATCTATACGTTCTAAAATATAGCAGCAGCTGTCTTTGTGGTGGTGAAGAAACTAGAGGGATGCCCATCAATTGGGGAATGGCTAAAGAAGTTGTAGTATATGATTGTGATGGAATACTGCTGTGCTATAAGAAATGATAAGCTTAATGATTTTAGAAAAACATAAACAGACTTGCACAAACTAATGAAAAGCAAAATGAGCAGAACCACATTGTTTGTATAAAGTAACCACAATATTGTTTTAAGAACAACTTTGAACAACTAAGTATTTTTGACTATTATAAATACCCAGAGAAAGAACTGATAAATAGAAGTACATACAGAATGATTTTACACACACACACACACACACACACACACACATTTGGTACCTATCTCTAGGGCAGGGGAGGGAGAGGGAAGATGAAAAAAAAAGAAAAAAGTAACATGATAACTTTATTATATATTTAAAAGGAATAACAAGTTGTACATAATAGATTTGCAGTTTCATGTGCAATCTTTTTTTTTCTTCTATTCTACTATGTTATGGAAATGCTTGTTTTATTTTTTAAGTTCAGAATAAAATAAAATAAATTTTATACATGAGGAAGCTAAGACCAAGAGAGTTGGGCCCAGAGAATGACTTGTCCAAGGTCACAGAGGTAGTGAACAGCTGGTATTTGAAACCAGGTCCTCCAACTTCAAATCTAGTATTTCTTCCCTTGCATAACACTGCTTCAGATGATTTGTCTTCATCATTTTCCTTACAGAAATACATGAAAAACTATTATTTCCTGATGTAGCAATTACTGTAGTATTTCCTGATGTAGCAAATTTATCATACAAAGAGCCACCAAGGCAGATCACAATCTATCATTTAGTGGTTAAGTCCCAGGGAGTTGGCTGAAGCAATATGAATTAAATGACTTGCTCAGATCACACAGCAAGTATCAGAGATTAGGTCTGAATCCAGCTGTTGTTTTTTTTTTTTCTTCTGATTTCAAGCTCTTATTTACCACAGGACAAAATATATTTTCATTAGGGAAGAAAATGTGTACTAGGCTTAAAATGAGGAAATGTGTCTACGTTTGTGTTCTGTCATTTACTAACTATGTGGCTTTAAGGCTCTGAAAAATGAAGTGATTTGCTCAGTTACTTTATCTGTAAAATAAGGATATGATTCAATTCAAATCAATAGGCATTTATAAAGCACCTTCTATGTGTTAGACACTATGCTAGGAATACAAAAGCAAAAATATAAAGTACTCACCCCCAAAGGGTTTACATTCTGCTAGTACATTATATAAAATACAAGCAAATACAAAATAATTAGGGGAGTAAGTCTGCTAACAACTGGTGAATGGTAAGATGAGGAGAGAGCAGTAGAAGAGGTATGCAGGAGGTAGAATTTATTCTTAAGTATAATGGTAAGAAGGAAAAGCACTCCATGTCTCCTGCATGAAGGGAGGAGATAGAATGACATCTATAAGAAACAGCAAGTGGTAGAGAAGTGGTTGGTAGTGGTTACTAAATAGCTAGCAGGTATTATTCAACATCATAATCACAATAGGAAGAAAAATTTTCAGAATTCTTTTCTTATTACAGTAAAAGCACTTATCTTGCCTTTCCTGTCAAAGCATTATCCCACAACAGTAGGAACTACCATGTAGAATAGATGGATAGCTTACAAGTTATTTTTGTTTTTGCTAAAATGATAATAGATTTTTTAAAAAAAGGATCAAATGAGAATATACATTAAATACTTTATAAATTTTGAAAGCAAAACCTAAAAATCAAAGTATTATCCCACAATGATAATTGATAGGTAATTTTTTTTGCTAGGTAACATTTTCAAAGGATCAAATAAAAATATACCTACATGCTTTGTAAACATGTAAAGCAAAAGATAAATAACAACTATTATTACAATCTTTATTTCTGTGCATTCCACCTTCAGAGTAACATGAGATTTTTCTGACACCTTCAAAAGCTGTATCTTGCTAATGACTGACTTGTCATTGAGAACTGGAGTATAGGAATGATAATAAATTACAATATAAATTATAATAAATTATAATAAATTCATTAGTGATCTTATTAAAGGTAACATTTGAAAATTTTAGGTAATTGTTTTTTTTTAAAAGACAGAAATAAAGATCTAGACTAGTTTTTCCATACCTTATTAACCTTCCATTTTCCACATAATATTGCACCCGAAAGTGAATGATCATCGGAGGACCAAACTGGTCAATACCCTAAAATAAATATACATGCATATATGTCATCTGGATATATGCAGAACAAAGTAAGAAGAGCTTCAAAATAAGGAGCTTCAAAAATTGAAAATATCAAAAAATCACCTTATGTTATATGCTCAATAGTATGAATTGATGATTGTCAGTATGAAGTCAATTATCCTTTATGAACACCATGCACTATTAAGTCCAGAACATTAAAAAGTCAAAAAAAGTTATAAATTGCTATTCCTAACATATCACTTATCTCCAAAGTTAAAATCTGCTGTGATCTTCTCAAATCAATGTCCTTCAATGATATTTATAGTTTATTTTTTGTTACACTGACAGTTAACAAAAATTTCATTTATTAACGGAAATAGTAATAGACCAATTAGTAATAGATCAATAGTAATAGATTAGTAACAGGCCAATGATATTTAAATCATTTGGCATTTACAATTTTAAAATGATTCATTTCCATTTTTCATTCACAACTGCAGGAGGCCCTATTTTATTTTGTCTCTAATTTAGAACAGCTAAATTTGAAACAGTGAGTTAAATGAAAATAATTTGACTCATGGATATAATCTCACTTAAGTGATTTCTTATTGCCATACCTTGCTGGCTTCTTTCTTCCATTCTTTTGGACAGTATTTATAAAGTTTCTGTGATAACTCCATGTAAACATGTTCATTATCTGTATCAAAAAATTGAGGAGAAAGAGGGTAAAGAAAAAATGAGTATAATTTTAAAAAATTAAGATACAACATAATAATTGAAAACTAATTTCAAGGGACATGTTAATAATGTACCATAATTTCATATTATTCTAAAATATTTTAAAAGATATCTTAAGATGAAAACATTAATGAGATTTTGGATTTCTGTTTTATACAGGAGAAGACATTTTAGGAACACTGGTATAATGTACAGAACCTTTTGAGTTCTCCTTACTTTTCTTTTATATAAGTACAAACAGGTACATCAATAATTAAAGTGAATTTTAAAAACACATTTATATTACTATCTTCTGTTTCTTATACCATTACAATTAACCTGAATACCCCACCCACTCCCTTTCCCAGAGAGCCACCTCTTATAACAAATAGTATTTTTAGAGAAAAAAAAATCAGCACAACTGATCAATACATTGAAAAGGTCTGAAATTCTGTGCAATGCATAACATCTGTGGACCTCCTACCTCCATGAAATGATAGGATTAGGGGTGCCCTCTCCTATTTCTTCATTTGAGTTCTGCTGGATCTTTATAATTTTATTATATTAACATCTGATGTTTAAATATGTAGTTGTTTACTCCATTTACATTGCTGTAGTAACTAAGTAGAGTTTTCTTGGCTCTCCTTATTTCATGCTGCATCACTTCATGTAAATCTTTCATTGCTCTTTTATATTCATCATGAATCAGTTTCTGAATCAATTCATCAGATATCACAAATCCAATGGGCTGGCCATGTTGTTCAAATGCAAAACAGACGCTTGCCAAAAAGCTTTTTATGGAGAACTCACACAGGGCAAGTATTCACACAGTGGTTAGAAGAAGTGATACAAGGACACTGTCAAGTTCTCTCTTAAGAATTTTGGGGGGGGCGGAGCCAAGATGGCGGAAGGAAAGCAGTGACTTGCTAGAGCTCTCCCCCAAACCCCTCCAAATACCTACAAAAAATGGCTCTAAACAAATTCTAAAGCAGCAGAACCCACAAAAAAAGAGTAAAACAAATTTCCAGCCCAAGACAACTTGGATGGCTGATCTGAAAGGTATATTGTGCAGAGCTGGGGGAGGAGCACAGTTCGGTGTGGGCGCGCAGGCCTCAGTGACCCTGGAGCAGGCCTCAGAGGACTGAATCGTGGGCAGCTGTGGAAGTTTCCAGACTTCTCAACTCACAAACGCCAAAGACAACTTAGAAGGTCAATGGGAAAAGTCTGTTACTGGGGTGAGAGAAGAAGCTAGATCTCAGCCGTACCGAGGGCAGCGGCTGGTTTCTGAGCTTCCAGCCCACTGACTGAGGGGGAATGGAGTGGCTGATCAGCGGGGATCGCAAGGATCTCTTTGCCAGGGCTGAGGCAAGAATCTCTTGCTTTACCGGTGCTTGGATCTGGGTCACAGTTTTGAGGACTGGTCCTAGGGCGAGGAGGAGCACTGGCATGGTGGAGCTTGTTGCCGCGGTGGAGAGAAAACACCTCACCCCTTATCATACCACCTTGGAAGAACTGACACTTTTCAGGTCCCTAGAAGTATCTCTGAAAACAGCTGTACAAACCCCCGAAGCTTTGAACAGTACATTCTCCACATTGAAAACAGACTCTTACCTTAACAAAGAGTTTAAAACTCAAGTAATTGGTTGGGATCATGAGCAAGCAGCGCAAAAAGAGTCAGACTATATTATCTTACTTTGGTGACAAAGAAGATCAAAACATACAACCAGAAGAAGAAAACAAAGTCAAAGCTCCTACATCCAAAACTTCCAAGAAAAATATGAATCAGTCCCAGGCCTTGGAAGCACTCAAAAGGGATTTTGAGAAGCAGGTAAGAGAAGTAGAGGTAAAACTGGGAAGAGAAATGAAAGTGATGCAAGAAAATCATGAAAAGCAAGTTAACAGCTTGCTAAAGGAGACCCAAAAAAATACTTAATAAAATAACACCTTAAAAAATAGCCTAACCCAAATGGCAAAAGAGGTCCAAAAAGCCAATGAAGAAAAGAATGCCCTAAAGAGCAAAATTGGACAGAAGATTCCTAAAGAAAACACTTCCTTAAAAATTAGAATAGAGCAATTGGAAGCTAGTGACTTTATGAGAAATCAAGACACTGTAAAACAAATCCAAAAGAATGAAAAATTAGAAAACAATGTGAAATATCTCATTGGAAAAACAACTGACCTGGAAAATAGTCCAACAATCTATCTGAAAGCCATGATCAAAAAAAGGGCCCAGATATCATCTTTCAAGAAATTATCCAGGAAAACTGCCCTGATATTTTAGAACTAGAGGGCAAAATAGAAACTGAAAGAATCCACCGATCTCCTCCTGAAAGAGATCCCCAAACGAAAACTCCTAGGAATATTGTAGCCAAATTCCAGAGTTCCCAGGTCAAGAAGAAAATATTGCAAGCAGCCAGAAAGAAACAATTCAAGTATTGTGGAAACACAATCAGGCTAACACAAGATTTAGCAGCTTCTACATTAAGGGACCGCAGGGCATGGAATATAATATTCCGGAGGGCTAAGGAGATAGGATTACAACCAAGAATCACCTACCCAGCAAAAGCGAGTATAAATCTTCAGGGGAAAAAAATGTTCATTCAGTGAAACTGAGGACTTTCAAGCATTCTTGATGAAAAGACCAGAGCTGAATAGAAAATCTGACTTTCCAATACAAGACTCAAGTGGAAAATGAAGAGGTAAACAGGAACGAGAAATCGTAAGAGACTTATTAAGGTTGAACTGTTTACATTCCTGCATGGAAAGACGATACTTGTAACTCATGAGACCTTTGTCAGTATTAGGGTAGTTGGAGGGAAAAAATTATATGTATGTATATATATATATATAGAGAGAGAGAGATACATAGATGGATAGAGAGATAGAGAGATAGATAGATAGAGGGTACAGGGTGAGTTAAAGATGAAGGGGTCATATCTGGAGAATAAAATTAAGGGGTGAGAGAGGATTATAATAGAAGGAGAAAGGGAAAGGTAGAACGGGGTAAATTATCTCACCAAAAAAAAACAAAACAGAAAAGAAAAGGTTCTTACAGTAGAGGAGAACCGGGGCAAGGTGAGAGAAAATGAGTGAATCTTATTCTCATAGGATTTGACTTAAGGAGGGTATAACATACATACTCAATTGGGTACGGAAATCTGTCTTACTCTACAGGAAAATAGGAGAGGAAGGCGACAAGAGAGTAGGGGGATGATAGAGAGGAGGGCAGACTGGGAAAGGGGGTAATCAGAAACAAATACTTCTGAGGAGGGACAGGGTCAAAAGAAAGAATAGAATAAATGGGGGGGGGCAGGACAGGATTAAGGGAAATAATAGATGAAGTCTGAATGGATATTCAAGTAAACATTTTTAAAAATTTCTTTTTCTTGTTCTCCCTGACCTTTCATCTGTTTTCTTTCACATTACTAATATGGAAATAAATTTTGCATGACTGCATATGTATAACATATATCAAATTGTTTACCTTTTCAATGAGAGTGGAGAGAAGAGGGAAAGAATTTGAAACTCAAATTTTTAGAAAACCAAATGTTAAAATTTTTTTGTGTAATACAAAAAATATTAAAATTAATAAAGTCAGATAGAAAGGAAGGAAGAAAGAACTTGTTTTTGAATGATCAAATTTAACCACTATATGTCTTGGAGTATGTATTCTTGTTTTTTGTTTTTGCTTTTCTTGCAGATGATCTGAAGAAATTAAATTATTTCAATCAGTATTTCATTTTAAATGTTCAGAAATTCTAGGTAGTTCTTTTATATTATTTCCTATATTACAGTGTTAAGCTACCTGTTGTATTCTTCTGGGAGACCTATGATCCTTAGGTTTTCTATTAGCATCCTGTCTTGAAAATCAGTAGAGTTTGCTTACACAGACAGCATATTTTTTTTTAATGTTACTGGTTTTTGCTTCTTTTTTTCTTTGTTGTTCACTTTATATTTGCATTCCCAAATTACTATTGTCTCTTTTGTGTCCTTGGTGAGACCTGCCATCACAGATTCTATTTTTTTTTTAAATTTTGCCCATTCTATGTGCTATGCAGTCCATAAATTTTGCTTTCAAAATTCTCATTTCTTTTTTTTTTTTCAGCCAAAGACAAGGTTTATTAGAACATCCATCATATTGGGCAGACTCTTAAGGAGTCTGAACATTAGTCTAGATTTTAAGAATCTGAGCAGTGACTAGATTAAAAGAATCCCAGCAGTGGCTAGATTATAAGAATCTAAGCAGTGGCTAGATTATAAGAATCTAAGCACTGGCTAGATTTTAAGAATCTAAGCCCTCATTTCTCTTTTCAACCATTCAGGAAAAGCCTGTTGTGGTTATGTGTTCTCAAATTCCACAGGGTCCTCTGTTTCACCAAGTATTGAATCATTTCCTCTGTTTTGCAATATTTATTCCCAGATCCCTAAACTCCTTTACTAGATCTGGAAGACCATATTTCCTTGTAATGTTACTCTTTTTCCTATTGATTTATCTGTTTACGTTCCAGGTCTTGAGTTTCCCTCCTCCTGAGATATTTGGTAATTTAAGTCTCCCACCCCACACCTTTATTTTCCCTATGGCTTCACTTTCTGTCTCTGACTCCCCTCTGATGGTGAAACTAGATTTCAAAGCATCTCAGCCTCCTCCTCTAATGGGCAATCCATGGTTCACTGGACACAGCTCTACTCTAAGTCACTTTTGGGTGGTCAAAACCGACTCCAGCTGGATGCTCTGCTTTTCCCCTTCAGCCACTGCGGAGTAATGCTCAGTTTCCCCTTGTCTACCTATCATACATACAGTGTCCTGTTCTGTTTCCTATGTTCCTTAGCTGACCCAGCACTAACACTTCAGTGACCTGCAACATTTGTGTTGCAAGATTGTATACCTCAGTACCAATAGCTCTCATCCCTACTGCTAGTACAGAGTTGTTTGCTGCAGCACCACCAATTCAAAGCTTCACAGCACGATTGCTATGGGTTTGTGGCCCTCATCCGGCTTTTGCTCCTGAAGGGCTGTGGTCACACTGGCTAACTGCTGAAGCCTGGGCAAACTTCCACAGCCTGGAGCCAGAGTCTCTGTAGAACTGGAAAGAGGAAGGAGGGACCAAGGTATAGAAATGGGTTTTGTTGTAAGCCTATATAGGGTTCTTGGGTCTTACTGCTGGTAGCACAGGTGGGATGTTGAGTGAGCTCAGGGTCAGTGTCAAGTGTTGTTTTGTTTTTGTTTTTGTTTTTTTTAACTCTTTGTATGTCTTAGAAGAGGCCTGCACAACATACAGTCTGTGGGCGGCTTGTGGCCCACTAAAGGATTTCAGGCAGCCCACAAAAAATGTAGAGAATGTAAAATAAAGTAAAGATGTAACGAGTGCTTTGTCCATGCCCACTCAACCACCTTCCTTTTGTGTCTGTCACATAACTTGGTGGGTAGTTGCCACTGTGCACTCTCTCCTGTAGCAATCAACCATCGTCCATCTATCTCTGGTCTGAGAGGAGTGAAAGTCATTTCTTTTTGCTGTGTTTTTTGGTTGTTAATGGCATCAAAAAGGGACAAAGTGAGTGCAGCCAGGTGTCAACGCAGCTGATGCCTGCTATGCAATGAGTGGCAACAACACGAACTCTTCTTCCCCTCCCTCACTATGCTGCTGCTCTCCAAATTACATCAGTGTCTGGTGCTCTCTCTCTCTGAGGTCAGACACTCACTTCAGTATTTCTTTGTATGTGAGCAGTTGCTGTGGAGATTTTTTGGATCTAAAATTAAAGTTTTTGGGGTGACTTTGTAAAATGGGTAATAAAAAGAAACGGAAGATCGAATGAGAACCTAGAGGGTTTAATCCAGAGTGGACAAATAGATACTTGTTTACTTACATGAGAGACAAAATATTGTGCCTTGTTTGCCAAGAAGTAATAGCCATTCCAAAGGAATATAATCTTCATTGCTATTTTGAATCAAAACAATCTGACTTAAGCAGGTTGTACACCAACGAAAAACAAATTAAAGTGTCCAAATTGTTGAAAAATCTCAGTTGGGAACAATGGTTTTTCAAGAAAGTGAACTCAGAAAATGAAGTGGCTACTAAGGTTAGTTTTCAGATTTCTAAAGAAATTGCTGCTGCTGGGAAGTCTTTCACTAAAGGTGATTTCATAAATAAGTGTTTGCTGATTGCAGTTTCTGGATTATGTCTCAATAAAAAAAGTGTTTTTGAGAAATAGTTTAATCATTAATTATATCTTTACTTGGAAAGTGAGCCACTAAAATCCTGTCTGTGGCCCAAAGAAGTTTAGCCTATTTTAATTTTGGCTCTTACCTATTGCCAAGTTGTGTAGGTCTGGTTCTAGACTACGGACATAGCTGAAGTTGCTTTATCTTTGATGCATAATTTCTGTTTTGGAGACATGGGAATCAAAGAAAATGTCTAGTCCTCCACTCTTGTGCTGAAGAGCACAAAACTATTCCTAGGAAGGTCTATGTTTATAATATATAATATTAGCCGTTTATAATATTATGATACTGATATATAATAGTAATAATTATTATTATTTGAAAAAGTTTTCCACAATGGCTAAATGAATTCATAGTTCCCGCCAGACTACATTATTGTACCTGTCTTGCCTCAGCCTCTACAAGAATTGCCATTTTCTTCTTTTATCATCTTTGCCAATGTCGTAGGTAACTGTTCTTCAATCAGGAGATTGTTTTGCTGGATCTTTATTGAGATCATACCAACTTGTACATTTCCTAATGCTCTGTCTTTTGTTCTTCCTCCACTGGTTTACTTTGTGATCGCATCAACTTCCATGGATTCAAATATCACTTTTATGCAGATTCCTAGATCTATATGTCCAGCTCTAATCTTTCTTTTAAGATCCAGTCCCATAAATTCAACTGCCTATTGGACATCTTGAACTGGATGTCCTATAGGCTTCTCAAATTCAACATGTTCACAATAGCATCTTCCAACTTTTCTATTACTGACGAGGACACCGCCATCCTCCCAGTCATACAGGCTTGAAATCTTGGCATCATTCTTTACTTCTGACTCACATTCACCACCCATATTGATCTGTTGTGAAGTCTTGACATTTTCAGCTTCATAACATTTTATAGTCTCATAGCTACCATGCTGGTGCAGGCCCTCATCATCTCATGTCTTGACTCATGTTGATTTCACTGTCTCAAGTCTTCTCCCATTCTAATCCATCTTTCACTAAGCTAGCAAAGTGATTTTTCTAAAGTAAAGGGCTCCAGGGCTCTCCTTATCACCTCCTTAATCAATACTCCAGTGGTTCACTATTATCTCTAAAATAAAAAATTCTATTTGGCTTTTGAAGTCTTTCTCTAACCGATCCTTTCCTACCTTTCAAGTCTTCTTACACTCTGCCCTCCCTCCCCACCCCTCCACCATCTCCACATACTCTATGATGCAGCTACACTGGCCTTGTTCCTCAAACAAGATGCTTTCCTGACTGTGCCTTTTCATTGATTATATTTGGAATGCTTTCCTTCATTTCTTCCTCCTGATTTCAATGGCATACTTCAAGACTCAGCACAAATCCCACCTTCTTATGTAGCAAGCCTTCCCTGTCTCCCTGATTAGTATGTGAGCTCCTTGAGAGTTGGGACATTTTTTCACTTTTTTTTTTTTTTTGGATCTCCAGAACCTAGCATTGTACCTGGCACAAAATAAGAGCTTAATAAATAATTGCTGGCTAAGGTATAAACTCAGAGTGGGTTTCCATTTCTTTTATTAGTGATTTGGAGCATTTTTTTTCCACACAGTTGTTGATGGTTCAAAGTGTTTCATTTGAAAACTGCTTATTCATATTCTTTGACCACTTAACTGACTGGGGAATGGCTTCTAAACATCACTATTATAAGTACACATTCTTCTGTCCTCGTAACAAATTTCAGAAGAAAAGAGTATTCTGTTGGAAACCTTGAAAAAAACTGCCCATGGTTAGTTTTCATTTCATAAGCACAGGGACCACATTTTGTTCTTTGTACCCCTCATAGTATGTACTTAGAAGTGGTATTTGCCTTAGGCTTACAAGGAGGATGTTTTAGAACTACTATTCTTGTTATGACATTTGAGTAAATACCTTTATTTAAAATCTAATTGAGTTTACAGGCAGATTGTTAATGGGATTCATACTGGTGGAGGCCTGAAGTGGGCCATGGTCAGCCACAGGAAACCTGAGATTTCACTCTTTGAGGCTCCAAACCATGAGCAGGAATGCCAATTTGGGAGAGTATACCAAAGTGGATGCTACATATGCATTATCAAACTTGAGCCCCATAGCAACTCTAAGGTGAGTAATATAAGTACCATCGTGTTTTCCCACCCATTAAAAACAGATAAGAAAACTGAGGTTCAGAGTGGTTAGACTGATAGAATCATACCAATTTAAGATCTTGAAGGTTCCTTATAGATCACCTAATCCAATCCCCTCATTTCATAAGAAAACTGAAGTCCAGAGAGGGTTAGTGTCTTATCCCAGACCATGATGTTGGAGCCAATTTGCATATATCCATGTCTTATGATTCAAAATCACTGAATCAGACATATTTACTCTACATGTATCCATATGATAAACAATGAAGTATTTTTTAAAAAAAAAAAGTCTCAGCATGCTAATGGACAGCGTGAATTGGCAAAATTTTTCAAAGTAATTTCAAAATGGAAAGTCAATTGGGAATGACTCTAGGAAAGGACCAAGAATAATAAATATCCCTGGAGAAGTATACAAAAAGAAGATTGAACCCTCTGTTCTACTCTTCCACAAACACGTGCAATGGAATTTACATACTCCAATGATAATATATGCTATATAAATTACAAATGAAAAATTAGCCTTATATATCCAAAGTATGTTAGTATTGTCCAGCTGAGGAAAAAACCTAAAATATTTGAATAATGGTATAATTTGCTGTTATGCATGATTTAAAAAAACTTCAGAGAGAATAAAGGAATCTATTTCCTCTTGAGTATTTTTAAAAATAAAAATAAAATTAAACTATAAAAATTTTGTATTTACAGTTGTTGTTCAGTGGTTTTCAGTCATGTCTTACTCCTCATGACCCCATTTGGAGTTTTCTTGGGAAAGATACTGGTGTGGTTTGCCATTTTCTTTTCCAGCTCATTTTACAGATGAGGAAACTGAGGCAAACACGATTAAATGACTTGCCTATGGTCACACAGTTAGTAAGTGTCTGAGGCCAAATTTGAACTAAGGAAGACTAGTCTTCCTGACTCTAGGCCTGACCTCTCTCCAATGCACCACACCCAGCTGTCCATTTACAACTGTAGCCCAGATAAAACTCAAAAGCAAAATGACTATTTATTAAAAAATAAAATATTAGATGTAAGTAGGCACACTTATCTAGTAATTAGCTTTTATTTTCAGATTAATAGTTGATCTCTCATCCTAAAACTTAAGTCTCCCAAGAAATTCAGTCATTAGGGGTCAAAAAACTTAGATTTCTGAACTGGTAATTATTTACCAAATCCAATACTGAACACTTCTAAAAACACAATTTTATAACAGTACACTAGATTAAAAAATAAATTATAAGTAATCAATAGATCCATTGTTTAGGATGGAAACTTACTCTGTATGACACTGAGTCCAAAGAGATGGCAATCTTTTAGCCTCAACAAATCACACACTTGAACAAGTAACTGATGACAGAGTACTTTAACCTGTAGGAAAAAGTGAAAACCTAAGATTAAAAACTGAGTCAAATTCATAAGAGTGAATCCTACATATGCCTGTAGGTCAAGTTGACACTAGAAAACTTCTGTTGCTTTGTAGAAATTATCTAATCTTTAACTGTGTTATCCGGAAAACACAATAATTTGTTGTTCAGTTGTTTTTGAGTTGTAATTGACTCTTCATGACCTCATTTGGGGTTTTCTTGGCAAAGATACTGGAGTGGTTTGCCATTTTCTTCACCAGCTAATTGTACACATGAGGAAACCAAGGCAAACAGAGTTAAGTGACTTGCCCAAGGTTACACAGTTAATATTTGAGGCCAGATTTTAATTCAGGAAGATGAGTCTTTCTGACTCCAGGTACAGCACTCGACTACTGCCATCTAGCTGCCCCATAGAAAACACAGAAAACAGCATGTTAAAATGAATACTATTAAAAATCTTACACAAAATTAATAAATTTCGTGACATGTAGGCAAAGCCTTACTCCCAAATAACATTGCAGAAAACCTTTTTGAGATGCTCAAAATGTCTACCCTTATTACTATGACTATAAACTAGATAACTATTCTTTTAAGCAAAGACAGCCTCTAAAATACCATTTACCACATAAAGGAGTTTGTTAAAAATAGAAAGCATGATGTATATCACGTCTTTTAAATGACCAGCACCTAACATGGATGAGATCTTGTAGAGTTAGCAATAGTAAGGAAATACTTTAAGGGCAGAGAAGAAAAAATTATTTTCAATTTTTTAATTATGGCTTGTTAGTTCAGTTGAATGAACATGTTAAACTTCACTTTATTCTGGGCAGCCTTGACTTCATCTAGCCACATAAAAAATGTTGTAATAATACAGGTCAAAGCAAATTATGAATAAAATATCACAGAAGAAATAAAACTTACTTAAAAAAGTTCTAAATATATTTAACTCTTTAGATATATTTTAAGATAAAGGTAATGTTTATTTAACAAAATAAATAAAAACACAGTGCAACACAGATAATGTTATTTTATGGTTTTCTAAGTCAATATGCATCCAATCAGGATTTCTATTTGAGCCTGAAACTACTGATGTACAAGATTCTACAAAATAATACATTCCACTTTTAAGATTTAACATGATGTCATATGCAGACAGAAGTATTTAGAAGATCTGGCCATCTACAGGAAATCTCTCTCCAACTTAAACCCCAGTGCCCAGAACAATGTCTGGCACATAACAGAAACTTAAAAAAAATATTTTATTGATTTATTAACTCTGTACTGGATCTCATCTATGACCATAGAAAACATGTTTGGAGAGTACATGTTTATAATCAGAGTGCTGCTGAACAAAAGCTCTGTATTGTGTTATCTTTTTAGGAATTATGTTTATTATTTTGATATATGCGTGGGAGATGCCTTCTTGGAACAGAGCCTTCAGGGAAGCATTTTGTTCCACCAAATCAAATTTTTTTTTTATAGTCAACAAACAAGAACAGTAGAATATTGTATTCTTTATATCCTCTGGTCATTCCTTTTATGGTAAAAATGTAGTCTGCTGTAGAATATACTTAAGAAAGCTTGACTCTTTTTGACACATGAAGACTACTCTGGATGCAGTCTCATAAAAATTGTATTCAACCAAACTTTTAGAAAAAGTCATCTATAAAACATTTGTTTGAGGAGAGTATATGAAATGTCATAACAAAGCTTAATTTTTTAACATAAAGCCTAGCAAAGATTTAGAAAGAAAGATTGCTGAAGAAATTTTAAGAAATAGAAAATCATCCATCTAGTGGAGAGGTACACAAAAAAAGATAGTTGGCCTGCAGACACTAGGACAGGGGTTGCACCAGGGAAGTCGGTATGCACTCAGGTAAATGTAGAAGTTGGCAGAGAATGGCAGAAGGATGGGCCAGGGAAGTTAGTGCAAGTTCCCACAAATGGACCTGAAATCACAGAGTGTTCTGAACGGTGGAGATGGCAAATTAGCACAATCTCTATTAATTGGGAACCTGAAGCAAAACTCATCCTTAACTTGTCAGAAAAGAAATGAGAACCAAACCAGCCCACATAGGTCACTGTGTAAAGAGCAAGCTGGCACCTGGGCCAGGGGTGCTGGGCAAGAGACCTTGGATCAGTATGATTTCTGGCACCCCCCTAAGGCCTGTCAGAGCTACAGTATGAGGTAGAAACAACTCCCAATTAGTTTATTGTGCAAAGATAAGATGACAGACTCCAGCCAAGGCCAGAAATCATAATGTACCAGCAGAAAATGGAAAACAGTAGCCAGGAATTGAGACAGAAAGTGAGGAAATAACAGCCATGTTATCTGGATAGTCAAATCACAGTGACATCTATACTATAGAAGGGCCAGGACCTTTTGGTCCAAAATAAACAAACAAAAAACCCTACCCAAGGACCAGGGAACAAAATCTCAAACCAAGAACAGAGATTGAAAATATAATTGAACAAAAAAAACAACACAATAAAGATATATTGTGGTAAAGAGAACCCTATGGAGCAGAGAGAAAAATAGAGCTACCTCATGAAAACTACAAGTAGAGACTAAAAAAATAAATAAAAAAAGGCTCTTCTCACTATTAAGGATTCCCCCTTCTCTTAAGCTCCCTCCTCTCATTTTTTAATTCCTCACAGAAACTCCATTTTGATGATGATCTCAGACTAGCCATGCTGACTTCTTCACTCCTATCCCTGCTCTAAACCTGACTCTTTGGACTTTTCCACCATTCCCCTATCTAGGTACCTTCCCCACCAACTTTTCAGTCCCTTTTTGTGTGTTGTCTGACCTGTCTGAAAGTAAGCTCCTTGAAGGCAGGTACTGTCTTTTTGCTTGTATTTGTACTCTTACACTTACCACAGTCCTGACCAATGGCAAACACTTGATAAATGTTTGCTGACTTGCCAAGAAATTCCAGAGTGGCTTTAAAAAATTAAAACAAGAGGTTTTTACAATATAAAATTGTAAACAAAATCACAATTCATAAATAAAAAATTGCAAAGAGAATAAATAGCTTAGAAAAGATAGAGAACTTTGGCCGAGTAAAGATTTTCTGAAAAAAAGAATGGAGGAAACAAAATTCAATAAGTTTATGAGAAAAGAAGAAAAATAGAACAAAGTCAAAAGATAGAGAAGAAGAAACTGTAAGTTATCTGCTATCTGAAACAAGTAACTTGAAAAAGCAGCTCAGGCAGAGAATTTAGGATCATTGGTTTTCCCGAAAACCATAACTAAACAAAAAAATCTGTACACTATAAATCAATAAATCTCAAAAGACCACTGTCTATATCTATTTGGAACAGAAGGAAAAGTTAAAAATACAAAGAATCCACCAATCATCTAAAAAATTACAAATAAAAAACAACCAAAACCATAAAGAGTTCAAGTACTAAGAAACAAGAGTGAGAATTACATAACGCTCATTAATAACTACTAAACAGAAAATCTTGGAATATCGCTTTCTAAAGATAAAGGCTTACAACCAACAATGAGTTATTCCTGAAAAACTGACTACAGAAGGAAAAATGGATCTTTAATAGAATAAAGTACTTTCATGCATTCTTGATGAAAAATACAGGAGCTAAGCAGAACATCTGAAATACATACATAAGACTGAAAAGAAACATAAAAAGGCGAATACATTCGAGTAACTGGAAGGGGCTAACTAACCAAGGATGAATTCTAATAGAGAATCAATAATTTTAACAGCACTATAGTATAATTGAAAGACGTCTAGATTTGCAGTCAAAGGATCTAGGTTCAAATCCCACCTCTGAAACTTTGAGCAAGTTCCCTAAGTTCTGTGTGACCTTTAGCAAGTCATGTCATGTTTCAGAGACTTAGTTTCTTCATCTGTAAAATGAGGCGTTTGGGTGAGGTGGATTCTAAGATACTTTATGGCTTTAAATCTGTGATCCTGCAATCTTGCAAAAGGGGAAAAAAGAGAGAAGTGTCTCTTAAGACATTTCAACAGTTTTTCAGGGTCACAGGAATTAAATAAAAGCCCCATGGTCTGGGTATGGCTATGTTCTCAGTTCTGTTGGTTTACAGGAATAAAGAAAAAGAGGTAAAAAGGAATTTGGGAAGAAATGAGGAAATGGAAGGAGAAATTATTTCACAAAAGTAGCATGTGCCAGCAGAGGGCTTGGATTGAAATCACAGAAGCACAAGAACTTTGAAACTATGATACCAAAAAGAATTTTTATTGAATGAAAACAAGTTCAAGTTTCTAGCATCATGGGGAAGCCCTGGCAAGAAACCCTATGAAATTTCATGTAAAAGAATCTTCCTATACTACATGACTGAGGAGAGGTTCTTAATCTTTGTGTGGCAGTCTGAAAAAACTTCTTGACCTCTTATCACAATAATCTTTTTAAATGCATAAATAAAATACACAGGATTACAAAGAAAGACAATTACTATTGAAACATAGCTATCAAAATATTTTTTAAAAACCAAGTTCATAGACTCTAAATTAAGAACTCTTGGAGTTTTCCATGAGGCAAAGTAGGGCAGTGCCTTTTCATGTAGATCTTCCCAGAGCACACAACCTAAAGAGAGTATCTCTAACCCTTGAAAAATAGTTGTTCTATTTCTATTAGTGGTCTATAGTTGTTCTATTCTAATAGTGGTCCTTGAAAGAGGGACGTGAAATACATATTTTAAAATACAAAGTGAATAAAAGATACTTTAAAAAAAAAACAAGTTTACATCTTCCTAACGCCTATTATAAAACCAAGTAAGCTTACACTTTTGGTATTCAGTTGGATTTTAGGGAAAACTGGTAATTTCACTGAATGGTCTCTAATCATGGCTCTGTAGGTTACTCCTTCAGACATGAAAAACATCTGTCAGATGTACCAGAAGCTTCTCTGGGCTTAGAATAAGTTGGTGAGAAGGAAATACAAGGGAATATATTCTTTCCATAAGTCATCATTCCCCTGTCCCAGCTCTAGCCCACCAGGGATTATTACAGTATAACTCATCTTAGACAAAAAAGCAGATAATCAACGGTTGGGGCCCTCCAAGAGATTACTGAAAAGATTTTCCCAATCTTCTCCAGATGTAACATTTCCTACAGAGATAGGAATACCAAATCTTCAATCCTGTCCCACACCCATAACAGCTCTCTTTCAGCCTGAGTGTGATTTCAATGTTCCTGATAGCCTAAGTGGATCACTTCTTAAGAATCCTCTTGATTTTTAACTACCACCCCTAAAACCATTCCTCAGTTCTTATAGCAATACCCAAACCTGACTACTATACTTAGGCCTATCCCTGCTTGCAAATATATGCTCAGCCTATTTGGGGGCAAGTACTAATTCAAGTCAATAGGATCTGTCCTAGATCTTCTGCCTTCCAGCCCTATACTTCATAGCCTCAAATCCTCTAGTTGAAGCCCTATGGTGGGGAAGGCCAATATGCTTCTATTTTGGGGGAAGTACTCACTCAGGACAGAACATAATAAGTACGTCCCTTTTGAGATCATCTTATTTATTCAGCTCTACCAAAACAAATTCTCCTCGGTGATGTGGACCCTGCACATCAACTACTTGGGGACATATTAAGGTCTCTACTCAAAAGATGTCACTACCAATAATGGCTGTTTGATATCATCTGCCTTTTTTTTTTTTTAAAGTGCAGCGTGAGTAGGTTGGCTCATGGGGGTCAGTCCTTGTATAATGTGTAAATATTGCCAGTCTGGTTCTAGCCCATGCAACCATGTGGAAATCTGTTTCTGGACATGCACTACTAAGGGTGGGGGAGTGTCTTATTGCATGATAGTGAAAAGTCTTCTATTTGGCTACAGAATAGAACTGTTTACTCAGAGGCTACTGAGATGGAACTAAGAGTACATAAAAGGACACTATATCTCCCTATACTACCCACCCCCATTTAGTTCTGATTCTAACTCTCTTGACTTCACCACCATACCTCAGCTTTCTTGTCATATTAGAACATTCCTTTTTCTTTTTTTTAGATCTCTGCCTTTTATTTTATTTTTTAAAAAATTATTTCTTTATTTTTAGTTTTCAACATTCATTTTTATAAGATTTTGAGTTGTATATTTTTCCTCCCTTCTTCCCTTCTCTTCTCTCTCCCCAAGACGGCACGCAATCTGATATCGGCTATACATGTACAATCACATTAAACATATTTCCACATTACCCAGAACATCCCTTTTCCTACAGAGACTTTCTCACCCTGGATCATCCCTCCATTCCTATAGGATCCTTTCTTCCATTGGTAAGTACCTCCAGTCATCCTTTTTCTCCCAGCTCTACTTCTGATTCTTTGGATTGTGCTACTATGCCCCAACATGGAGGTCCCTCTCTCTCCTTCTCCTCACCTCACTCCTACCTTTGGCTCCCTTTCATGTGTTCTTCCCCCATTAGAATGTAAATTCTTTGAAATCAAAAAGAGTCTTTCTTTCCCCCATTAGAATGTAAATTCTTTGAAATCAAAAAGAGTCTTTCTTTTTGCTTATATCTGTTTAGCTTAGCACAGTGCCTGGCACATAAGCAATGCTTAATAAAGGCTTACTGACTTTATACCTGGAAGGCTCTTTTAGAATGTCTCCCCAAGAATGAGGTAAGAGAAAGGTGGCTGCCTTGTCTCCCACCTGACTATGATGATTATAAGCATACTGCTACTGACCCTTGTGTCTATTCTTTCCTTTTTGTTATTTCATTTTTCAGTTGTCTCTGACTCTTCATGACTTCATTTGGGGCTTTCTTGGCAAAAATACTGGAGTGGTTTGTCATTTTTCTTCTCCAGCTCATTTTGCAGATGAGGAAAACAGGCAAACTGGGTTAAGTGACTTGCGCAGCATCACACAGCTAGTAAGTGTCTGAGGCCAGGTTTGGACTAAGGAAGATGAGACTTCCTGACTCCAGGCCCAGCACTCTATCCATTGTGCCACTGAGCTGCCCCTTACTCTTTCCTAATCTTATGCAAACAAGATTCTGGAATGGAAGGGTCCAGGCAACCTGATGAAGACAGGAGATGCAGAGGTCTCTCAAGGAGCTGGAAATGAATGGCAGTAGTGACAGTCTCTCAGAGTTGTAGTGACTGATGGCAGCTGAAGTACTTTCAAGCGATCACCCCAATGCTGGGAACAGTGTCACAGAGTATGACCCCTGTGGCAGAGAGCTATGGACTTAACAGATATATCGATACTGGTAGTCCAAAAGAATGGAATGCCCAGAAGAGAGGTGTATCTAATGGGAATCATCATAAAGATTCACCAAGAGAGAAAGAACTTCCCAGGACAGAAATTGGGAGATAGACCTTAATGATACGTATAGAGAACAAGTGAGTTTCATTGTTATTAAGTGAATTAAGTTTGAACCCATTTTCTCCATGGATGCTGCATTTGTGAGGGAATGTATTCCAGATTTTGAGGGAAATGTTTACGCCAAATATTCTTACAATAACATCTCAGTAGATAGCTTTTCTTTCTAAAACCAATTAAATCTGGCTTCCTAGCTGGTAAGAGAAAGCACAAAGGCAGGGGCTTATGAAA
The DNA here is from genome assembly GCF_900497805.2 of Vombatus ursinus. Taxonomy (NCBI): domain Eukaryota; kingdom Metazoa; phylum Chordata; class Mammalia; order Diprotodontia; family Vombatidae; genus Vombatus; species Vombatus ursinus. The sequence continues at coordinate 364,005 of NW_020944524.1, read as the reverse complement.
CAGTAATAGAAATACAGCTCTTCGGAGTTACCTACCCCTAAAGCCCAGAGAAAGAGTAGCAGCTATCTCTCTGGGGACCTAATATGTCTGTTCAACTTTAGGGAGTAGGCCCAAAAGGGTACTACATTATTTTGTAGGAAGAGATCTTTTCCTCCTCCATTCTTTTGGATTGAGAACAATTGCATGGACTATAGCTGAGGACTAGATTTTGCAAAATACTCAATATATTGACCAAAGAGTAACTGAGTTGAACCCCGACAAAATAGCAAAATGAACTTTTACTGAATGGGGATAAGCTTAAGTTTCCAGCAGCAACAAATGGAAACCCAGAGAAGAAATACTATGAAACAGCAACCTGCAAGGAAATATTCTTGTATCACTAGCTGCATATGGATAATGACTTCAAGTAAGACAGAAAATCACAAAACTATTAATCATGTATATTATCAATAATACCTAGCAGAAAGAAGAAATTCCATTCAAAACGACTCAAGAATGAAGGTGGTACAGTGGATAGAGCACCGGCCCTAGAGTCAGGAGAACCTGAGTTCAAATATGGCCTCAGACAATTGCCACTTACTAGCTGTGTGACCCTGGGCAAGTCACGTAACCCCACTGCCTAGCACCCCCACCAAATTACTCAAGAATAATTGAATAAAATAATTGATCTTAATTAGGCCATGCTTACATGTTCCACCAACAATGTATTAATGTGCCTATCTTTCCACAACTCATCTGACATTGACCATTACCATTTTCGCAAATTTGCAGGATGTGAGATGAAACCTCAGAATTGTTCTGATTTGAATTTCCCTTATTGGTGATTTGTGATTTTTTTCATGATTACAAATATTTTGCAATCCTTTTGAAAACTTTTTTTTTTAATATCCTTGGACCATCTATTGGGTAATGGCTAATGTACTCATTAATTATTTATATGTCTTGGATACCAAACTTTTAAAAGAGAAATTTGATACAAAGATTTTTTTCCCCCATTCAACCACTTATAATAGAGATGACTGTACTACCTAATCAATTAATAGTTTCAGTATTATACCAATGAAAACTACCACAGGGAATTTTATACAGCTGGGAAAAAAATAAATAGGGGGGAAAAGATCAAGAACACCAATGGAAATAATGAGGAAAAAAGTGAAGAAAAGGACTGAGAAGTACCAGATCTCAAGAAAAATACTACAAAGCAGTCAGAATCAAAGCAATGTAGGTCCTTATTCTCCAGAATTGTCATTGCTTATATATTGCTAATATATACTAATGATACTAACTATAAAAAAAAAATTTAAGCTGATCAACGGAACATATTAGGCACACAAAATCCAGAAGAAATTGAACACCACAGGAGAGCATTCACTAAATGAAAGAAAATAAATTCTGTAGTAAGTACTATTAAAAAAAAATCTGCTCCAAAAATTTGGCCCCAGTTAATCATTCAACAAGTAATTCAAGTGTCTAACAGGTGCTAGACTCTAAGGTTAGTGCTGGGGATACAAATACAAAGAATAAAACAAACTCTACTAGTAATGAGAATACACTGTAATAAGGAAGACAACAAATAAATATAAAAATACATATAGCATAAAGTTAACAAATACATATTTATACAAATAAATATGAAAAAGCTTAGGAGGTAAGGAATTAACAATTAGGGGTAATTATGAAAGACTTCATGAAGAACATGGTGCCTGAATTACATCTTTTTTTTTAAAAAAGTAAGTTTTTAATTGATATTTTCTGTTTCTTACATCACCATAATATCCCATGTATTCCTTCTCCTACCTCTACCAGAGTCACCCTATATGACAGTATTTTTTTTAGAAAGAAGAAAAAATGTTAGCACAGCTGATTAATATTGAAAAAAATCCCAAAGCACGTACAATATGTAACACCAATGGACGTCCCACTTCTACAAAGTAGTTGAGGGATGTTTTCTCATATCTCTTCTTTAGAGTCCCCTTTGATATTTACAATTTGTTGCATTTACTTCTTGATTTTTTGGTGTGTTTTTCTTTCTGTTTACATTGTTGGAGGTGCTGTGTATATTGTTTTCTTGACTGCGTCAGTTCAAATAGATCTTTTGAAGCTTCTCTGGATTCATCATCACAAACATAATTTCTTAAAGTACAGCAGTATTCCACTCATGTGCTACAATTTGTTTAGCCATTCCCCAACTTATGAACTTCTACTTTGTTACAAATTCTTAGCTATCACAAAAAGTGCTGCTATAAATATTTTGGAACATACGGGTACTTTTTTCTTATCAATGGCTTATGGCAGACATTTTCATCACTACTTTCATAATTACAAATTGCTTTCCAAAATGGTTATGCCACTTAAAAGTTCCACCAACAATGTATTAATGTGCCTATCTTTCCACAACTCATCTGACATTGACCATTACCATTTTCGCAAATTTGCAGGATGTGAGATGAAACCTCAGAATTGTTCTGATTTGAACTTCCCTTATTGGTGATTTGTGATTTTTTTCATGTGATTACAAATATTTTGCAATCCTTTTGAAAACTTTTTTTTTAATATCCTTGGACCATCTATTGGGTAATGGCTCTTTAAGAGAGAAATTTGTTACAAAGATTTTTTTCCCCCATTCAACCACTTTCCTTCTTAACCTAGATGCATTAATGTTGTCTGAGAAGAAGCTTTTCAGTTTCAAGTAATCAGTTATCTATTTTATCTTTTCTAATTGTCTCTATCTCTTGTTTGGTTACAAACATTTTCTTACCCATAGCTGTGAAAGATTTATATGCTGTTTCTCTTCTAATTTCTTCATAGTATCATGTTAAGTTCACAAAACCATTTAGAATATATTATGTTTGAAAAGCAAATATTCTCTTCAGCTCTGATTTTCTTTCCAAAAATGTTTCAAACTCTTATTATTGAATGTCCCTCTATTGTCCTGTATGGTTAAGCTCAGATTTGCAAGATAAGTCAAACTGGGCAGTATCCTTACCTCCAAACTTCTTTGGAACACATTATTTCATTCCTTTCTCCTTTTTTTTTTTAACAAGTGTGGAATAGTCTTGTGTTATGCAAATATTTCTCTTTTGATGGCTTGAAGAACTTCTTGTTTCTGAATTAAATTATTAAATTTACCACTATGTGTCTTGAAGTTGGCAGCTGTGGGTTTCCTCCTTCCTTCCTTTCTCTGTATCTGACTTATGCATAGAGAGAATAGTTAAACCCATAGGAACTAATGAGGTTATCAAGAAAAAGAATGCAGAGAAAGAAAAGAAAGCCTAGGAGAGAACTTTCAGGAAGAACCATAGGAAGCAAACAGACTTAGAAGCAGTCAGGAAAGACCAGAAGAGAGTAGCATAATGAAAATCCAGAGAGAATATCGAGGAAAAGAAGGTGGTTAACACTGTTAAATGCAGCAAATAGGTCAAGAACTATAAAGATTGAGAAAAAAGACAGTTTTGTTAAGTAAGAGATCATTGATAACTGGAGAGAGTAGTTAACCAAATAAAGATGTTAAGAGGCAGATTGTAAAGGAGTGAAGGAAGAAAGTAAGAAGGGAGGAAGGGTTAAGAGAGATTTTTCAAGGAATTGACTGAGAAGTGGAGAGGTTTTTTTGTCTTTTTTAAAAAAAATTTATTATTATTATTACCATTTTAGATAGAGAGACTACGGCATGTTGGAAGGCAGGACTGAGGATGAAATGTGCTACAGATGAAGGGAAAAACTGGGTTGTGTATGTGCGTAAAGGAGTTGGCCTTGGCAAGGAAAAAAGGCCACTTCAACTGCCATATATTGGAGAGATAGGAAAGAGGGGAGTTTGTCATCGAGTTTTGAGGTGAAAACAATGAGATGAAAGGAAGTTCATAAAGAATGACTTCATTTTTCTTTTAAAAAAAAATACTTATTTTTAATTTCAACATTCACTTCCACAAGATTTTGAGTTCCAAATTTTCTCCCTATCTCTCCCCTCCCCCCACCCCAAGACAGCATAGATTCTAAATATCCTTTCTCCTAATCTACCCTCCCTTCTATCACCCCCCTTCTCCTCTTATGCCCCTTCCCACCTATTTTCCTGTAGGGCAGCCCCCATTTCCTGTGTATTTTATTCCCCAGTTGCATGTAAAAACAATTTTTAACATCTGTCTTCAGAACTTTGAGTTCCAAATTCTCTCCCTTCCTCCCTCCCCACCCAACCTCATTGAAAAGGCAAGCAACCCAATTTAGGTTATACATGCGTAGTCATGCAAAGCACTTCCACAATAGTCATGTTGTAAATAATTATGTTTCCCTTCATCCTATCCCATCCCCATTTATTCTATTCTCCCCTTTGACCATGTCCCTCCTCAAAAGTGTTTGCTTCTGATTACCTCCTCCCCTAATCTGCCTTCCCTTCTATCATCTCCACCTTTCTTATCCCCTTTCCCCCCATTTTCCTGTAGGGTAAGATAGATTTCCATGCCCAATTAAGTGTGTATGTTATTCCTTCCTTAAGCCAAATCTGATTAGAATAAGATTCACTCCTTCCCTCTCACCTCCCCCCACTTCCCCTCCACTGTAAAAACTTTTTCTTGTTTGTTTTATGTGACATAATTTACTCCATTCTACCTTTCCCTTTCTCCTTCTCCCAGTACAATCCTTTCACCCCTTAATTTTATTTTTTAGATATCATCCCCTCATATTGTACTCACTCTTTGCCCTCTGTCTATATATATATGTATATGTACACACATATATATGTATATATGTATATATACACACATAGAAATGTACATACACACATATGTATATATATGTATATATATACACATACATATATTTCCTCCAACTACCCTAATACTGAGAAAGATCTCATGAGTTACAAAAAGCATCTTTCCATGTAGGAATGCAAACAGTTCAACTTTAATAAGTCCCTTATGATTTCTCTTTTCCTGTTTGCCTATTCATGCTTCTCTTGAGCCTTGTATTTGAAAGTAAAATTTTCTATTCAGTTTTGTTTTTTTTCATCAAGAATGCTCAAAAATCCTTTATTTCATTGAATATCCATTTCCCCCCCGAAGGATTATACTCAATTTTGCTGGGTAGGTGATTCTTGGTTTTAACCCTAGCTCTTTTGACCTCTGGAATATCATATTCCAAGCCCCCAGATCCCTCAATGTAGAAGCTGCTAAATCTTGTGTTATCCTGATTGTGTTTCCACAGTAATTGAATTGTTTCTTTCTGGTTGCTTGCAATACTTTTTCCTTGACCTAGGAACTCTGGAATTTGGCTATAATATTCATAGGAGTTTTCTTTCTGGGATCCCTTTTAGGAGGTGATCGATGGATTCTTTCAACTTCTATTTTACCCTCTGGTTTGAGAATATCAGAGCAGTTTTCCTTGATAATTTCTTGAAAGACGACATCTAGGCTCTTTTGATCATGGCTTTCAGGTAGTTCAATAATTTTTAAATTATCTCTCCTGGATCTATTTTCCAGGTTAGTTGTTTTTCCAATGAGATATTTCACATTGTATTCTGTTTTTTTCATTCTGTTAGTTTTGTTTTACAATTTTTTGATTTCTCATTGTTATTAACTCCATTCTAATTTTTTAAGGAAGTATTTTCCTCAGTGAGCTTTTGCACGTCTTTTTCCATTTGTCTAATTCTGCTTTTTAAGGCATTCTTTTCCTCATTGGCTTTTTGGACCTCTTTTGCCATTTGGGTTAGGCTATTTTTAAAGGTTATTTTCTTCAGTATTTTTTTGGGTCTCCTTTAGCAAGCTGTTAATTTGTTTTTCATGATTTTCTTGCATCACTCTCCATTTCTCTTCCCAATTTTTCCTCTACTTCTCTTACTTGCTTCTCAAAATCCTTTTTGAGCTCTTCCATGACCTGGGACCAATTCACATTTTTCTTGGAGGCTTTGGGTGTAGGAGCTTTGACTTTGTTGTCTTCTTCTGGTTGTATGTTTTGATCTTCTTTGTCACCAAAGTAAGATAATATAGTCTGAATTTTTTCTGCTGTTTGCCCATGTTCCCAGCCAATTGATTGACATTTAAACTCTTTGTTAAGGTAGGGGTCAGCTTCCAGTGTGGAGAAAATACCGTCTCTAATTTCAGGGGTTTTGTGCAGCTATTTTCAGAGATACTTCTAGGGACATGTAAATTTTCAGTTCTTTCAAGGTGATATTATCAAAGGAGGTGTTTACTCCTTTCCTGGCCTGTGCTCTGGTCTATGCATAACCACAAGCACTCTTTTCTGCCATGTAACTGTGAGGAGGATTCCCTCTCCACCCTTGCCACAAGCTCTGCCATGCCATGTCAGCTCTCCTCCTTGCCCCAGGACCACCACCCAGGACTGCAACCCAGATCCAAGCATGGGCAAAGCAAGAGAATTCTGCCTCAGCACTAGCTGAGAGATCCCTGCAATCCCCCTCTGATCAGCTGCTTGATCCCCACACCGTGTCTGGGCTGACAGCTCTGGAAGAAGCCACCACCCTGGGGCTGTGCCAGGACTGCACTCTTCTCTCACTGAGGTCTGACAGACCTTTCCTACTGACCTTCTAAGTTGTCTTTGGGGTTTGTGGGTTGAGAAGTCTGGAAACTGCCACAGCTTCCTGTGATTCAGTCCCCTGAAGCCTGTTCTAGGTTCACTGGGGCACCATCTTTGCTTACGTGGCCCATGATGAACTATACTCCTCTCCTGGCCTGGTGCAACAGACCTTTCCCATCAACCATCCAGGTTATCTTGGGCTGGAAATTTGTTTCATTCTGTCTTTTTGTGGGTTCTGCTGCTCTAGAATTTGTTTAGAATCATTTTTTACAGGTATTTGGAGGGGTTTGGGGGAGAGCTCAAGCAAGTCACTGCCTTAATTCTGCCATTTTGGCTCCGCCCCTGACTTCTTTTTTCTTAGTAAAGTAAGAGACAAGCTGAGAGAGGGGAGTCAATGTGTAGAATGAGGGAAGAGAAGGCTTAGAATAGTTTTTGTGGGGAATGAGATAGAGAATCAATTATTTAGGTAGCAATAAAAGGATGGCTTTGTTGTAATGAGAGTCCAGTTGGGGTTGGATAATATGAATCTGTAATGTTCCTCAGCAAAATTTTGAGGTTTCCTTCAGCTATATTCAGCAGTTTAAAAGTAGCAAAAGAAAAGTAATCATAGGACTAGAGGGCAAAAGATTTGAGAGAAGACAGTTTAGAGTTTAAATGGATAACTACTGGATTAAGAATGGAGAGAGAGGAAAAGAACAGAAGATATTGAGGGATGAAGGGATTAAACACTTAAATAAGAGTGAAGAATAGGTTTAGGAGGATATGAAAGAGGTAGAATAATATGAGATTATGATCAGGAAAGGTCATGTCAGTTCCTAATGAGGGATATGGAATTATTGTGGTTAAAGGTAAGACCTAATATGTGACTAATATAATAATTTTAATCAGAATTATGATATCACTCAACTATAAGAAAAGTTAAATGGCTCCCTATTGATTCTGGGATTAAATAAATTCATCTGTTCTGCATTTAAAGCACTTCCTTATGCCAGCCTATCTTTCTTTTAAAAAAAAAATTTGTGTGTTAATTCTTAACATAATACTCCCCAAATGAACACTATCATAAACAAAGTAGAGCAGATTTCAAAGCTTTCCTACTCATTTGTGCTTCATGAGAAATTCCTTCTGTTCAATTCTGTGTACTTGTTTGATACTTCTGACTCTTTTCTTTTTTTAAAATTGACTTTATTTCTCATCCTGCAATCCTCCATTGAAAAAGAAGGAAAGACAAAATATTTTTTAAACTTCATTATTTTCAAATCCAAATTCTCTCTCTCCTTCCAACCCCTCCCCTATTCATTGAGAAGGAAAGAAATATGATAGCACTTATACGTGACATGTCAGTAGATCAGAGATACTAAGTGTTTCATAGTTGATGAAAGTTACAATATAGATACTATTGTGTGTACTGTTCTCCTGGTTCTTTTCATTTTATATCAGTTAATATAAGTATTACTAGGATTTTCTGAAATCATACCCTTCACTTTTCTTATAACACAACAGTAGTCTCTCTCATTCATATACCGTAATTTGTTCAGCCATTCCCCAACTGACAGGTATCCCCTCGGTTTCTAATTCTTTGCCACCATAAAAGGAGCAGTTAAATTATTTTTGTACACAGAGTTTCAATTAATTTGTCTTTGATCTCTCTGTTTCATAGACCTAATAATTGTATCACTGGGTCAAAGCATGTTAAGTTTAATAGTTTTTAAGCACATTTATGAATTGTTGGACTAGTTTACAACTCAACTATTAAAACATTAATGTACCCATTTTCCCATATCCCTTCTAGCATGTCATTTTCATTTTCTATCATCTTAGCTAACCTGATGGGTATGAGGTGGTACCTCAAAGCTGTTTTAATTTGAATTTCTCTAATCATTAGAGATTTAGAGCATTTTTGTCATATGACAATAGATAGCTTTGAGTTCTTTCTCTGTAAACCTTTGACCTCTTATCAATTGGGGACTGGCTCTTATTTTTATAAGTTTGGCTCAATCCCCTATATATTTGAGAAATGGGACCTTTATCAAAGATACTTAAAAAAAATATTTTTCTGATATCTTGGAGCCAAGATGGCAGAGAGAAGCCAGGAAGTTGCCTGAGGTATTCCCCAGTTTCCCTCAGAAACAACATTAAATCAAGCCTCTAAAAGGATTCTGGAGTAAGAGAATCCACAAAAAGACAAAGTGAAACAATTTCCCAGCTTAAGATAACTTAAAAGGACTTCAGGAAAGGTCTGTCTGACTTGGGCAAAAGGGGAGTGCAGCCCAGTGTAAATAGGTGTCTAAGCAAGCCAGTGGGAGGCTCTTACCCACAGGACAGATCAGCAACCAAGGCCCGTTGATCTTGGCTCTGGAGGCTACTGGCACAGCCGGCCAGCTGTGAGGCCTCTAGCTCCAGCACCGTAGACAAAGTGCCAGCCCCAGAACCACAGCAAAACAGGCATTACTAGGCTGGGCCACCCAGCACTGCAAGCAAGCTGCAAGCATCTGAAGAAACTGCGTGGAAAGCCAGGGACTGGACCCCTAATCCCCAGTACAGGAAGAGTGGGACAGTGGCCCTTGTGCACCAGAAGCAGAGCTCAACTTCAAAAAACAAAAGGAGCCCTGACCATAGAAAGCTACTATGGTAACAGTGAAGATCAAAATATAAACTCAGAAGAGGACAACAATGTCAAAATGCCTACATGTGAAGCCTCAAAGGTGAGTATGAATTGGTCTCAAGCCCAAAAAGTCCTCTTAGAAAAGAGTAAAAAGGATTTGAAAAATAAAGTGAGAGAGGTAGAAGAAAAACTGGGAAAGGAAATGAGAGTTATATTCAGGAAAATTATGAAAAAAGAGCCAATAGCTTGGAAAAGGAAAACAAAAACTGATGGAAAAAAACAACTCCTTAAAAAATATAATTAACCAAATAGAAAAAAAAATCCACTGAAGAAAAGAACTCCTTAAAAAGTAGAATTAGACAAATGGAAAAGGAGGCACAAAAGCTGATTGAAGAAATTTTTTTTTCTTTTTTTGAAGCAATTGGGGTTAAATGACTTGCCCAGGGTCACACAGCTAGTAAGTGTCAAGTGTCTGAAGCCAGATTTGAACTCAGGTCCTCCTGACTCCAAGGCCAGAGCTCTATCCACTGCAACAAAGAAAATAATTTCTTTAAAAAAACTCCCTAAATTGGGCAAGTGGAAGCTAATGACACTAAGAGATCAAGAATCAGTCAAACTAAATAAAAAGAAAGAAAACATATTAGAAAATGTAAAATACCTCATTGGAAAAACAACTGACCTGGAAAATAGATCGCGGGGAGATAATTTAAAAATTATTGGAATACCTGAAAACCATGATCAAAAAAACAGCCTGGACAGCATCTTTCAAGAAATTATCAAGGAAAACTACTTTGATATCCTAGAACCAGAGGGCAAAACAGTCAATGAAAGAATGTATTGATTACCTCTTGAAAGAGATCACAAAATGCAAACTCCAACGAATATTGTAGTCAAAATCCAGAATTATCAAGTTAAGGAGAAAATACTGCAAGCAGCCACAAAGAAACAATTCAAATATCAAGGAGCCACAGTCAGGCCTACCTGGGATTTAGCAGCTTCTACATTAAAGGATCAGAGGGCTTGGAATATGTTATTCTGAAGGGCAAAGGAGATTAGATTACAATCAAGAATCAACTTCCCAGCAAAACTGAGTTTACCTTCTAGGGGAAAAGATGGACATTCAATGAAAAAGGGGATTTCCAAACTTTCCTGATGAAAAGATTAGAGCTGAAATGAAAATTAGATCTTCAAATACAAGACTCAAGAAATGCATAAAAAGGTAAACAGGAAGGAAAAAAACATGTTATTCAATAAGATTAAACTGTTTACATCCCTACATGGGAAGATGATACTTGTAACTCTTGAGAATTGCATCTCTATTATGGCAGTTAGAAGGAGTATACATAGACAGAGGTTGTGGGTATAAGTTGATGGTGATGTGATAACATATTAAAAAAAAAGGTATGAAAAAAGGATTGTACTATGAGAAGAGGAAAGGAGGAGGCAGAATAGGATAAATTATATCACATGAAGAGGCGTAAAAGACCTATTACAGTAGAGGGAAAGAAGGAAGGGAGGTGAGCATTGTTTGAACTTTACTCTCATTGGATTTGGCTCGAGGGAATAACATTACACACTCAGTTGGGTATCAATTTATCTTATCCTATAGGAAGTAGGAGGGAAAAAGGGAGAGAAAAGTAAAAGGAGAGCTGATAGAAGTGAGGGCAGACTGAAGGAGATAACAGTCAGAAGCAAGACACTGGTGAAGAGGAACAGGGTAAAAAGAGAGAGAAAAGTATAAAGGGGGGGAATAGGATGGGGAGGAATACACAGATAATAATCATAACTATGAATATGAATGGTGAGAACTCTCCCATAAGACAGGAGCAAATAACAGAGTGGATTAAAAACCAGAATCCTACAATATGTTGTCTACAAGACACGCATTTGAAGAAGAGAGATACACACAGAGTAAAAGTAAAAGGCTGGAACAGAATATATTATGCTTCAGCTGAAGTAAAAAAAAAAAAAGAAAAAGAAAAAAGCAGGGGTAGCAATCCTGATCTCAGACAAAGCAAAAGCAAAAATAGATATAATTACAAGAGATAAGGAAGGAAACTACATCTTGCTAAAAGGTACCATAGACAATGAAGTACTCACAATACTAAACATATATGCACCAAATACAATAGCATCCAAATTCTTAAAGGAGAAGTTAAGTTAGTTACAGGAAGGAACAGACAGCAAAACTATACTAGTGGGGGATCTCAATCTCCCCCTCTCAGAACAAGATAAATCCAACTACAAAATAAACAAGACATAAGTTAAGGAGGTGAATAGAACTTTAGAAGATTTAGGTATGACAGACCACTGAAAACTGAATGGGGATAGAAAGGAATATACCTTTTTCTCAAAGGAACATGGAACCTACACAAAATTTGACCATGTATTAGGGCATAAACCTCACAATCCAATTCAGGAAGAAATATTAACTGCATCCTTTTCAGAACATGATGCAATAAAAATTACTTATAATAAAAGGTGATAGAAAGATAGATTAAAATTTAATTGGAAACAAAACAATCTAATCCTAAAGAACGAGTGGGTCAAAAAACAAATCACAGAAGCAATCAATTTCCTGAAAGAGAACGAAAGCAAAGAGACAACACACCAAAACTTCTGGGATGTAGTCAAAGCAGTTCTTAGGGGAAATTTTACATCTCTAGAAGCTTACACGAATAAATCAGAGAATGAGGAGATCAATGAATTGGGGACGCAACTAAAAAAACTAGAAAAAGAACAAATTAAAAATCTCCAATTAAATACCAAATTAGAAATTCTGAAAACCAAAGGAGAGATTAATAAAACTGAAATTAAAAAAACTATTGAACTAATAAATAAAACTAAGAGTTGGATTTATGAAAAAAACCAACAAAATAAATAAACCTTTGGTTAATTTGATTAAAAAAAAGGAGCAAACCAAATTACCATTATAAAAAATGAAAAGGCTTGGGGTAGCTAGATGGCACAGTGGATAGAGCACCAGCTCTAGAGTCAGGAGGCCCTGAATTCAAATCCGGCCCCAGACATTAGACATTTACCAGCTGTGTGACCCTAGGCAAGTCACTTAACCCCCACTGCCTCACCAAAAAAAAAAAAAGAAAGAAAAAAAAGGGTGAATTCACCACCAATTAAGAGGAAATTAAAACAATAATTAGGAACTATTTTGCCCAAACATGTGCCAATAAATTTGAAAGTCTTAGTGAAATGGATGGATATTTACAAAACCACAAATTGCCCAGATTAATGGAAGAGGAAATAAAATACTTAAATAACCCCATTTCACAAAAAGAAATTGAACAAACCATCAATGAATTCCCTAAGAAAAAATCTCCAGGACGAGATGGATTTAGAAGTGAATTCTACCAAACATCTGAAGAACAATTAATTCCAATAATATATAAATTATTTGAAAAAATAGGCAAAGAAGTCGTCCTACTAAATTCTTTTTATGATACAAATATGGTGCTGATGCTTAAACCAAGAAAAGTCAAAACAGAGAAAGAAAAGTATAGATCAATTTTCCTGATGAATATAGATGCAAAAATTTTAAATAAAATATTAGCAAAGAGATTACAGCCTCTTATCTCAAGGATAATATACTATGACCAGGTAGGATTTATACCAGGAATGCAGGGCTGGTTCAATATTAGGAAAAGCATCAGCATAATGGACTGTATCAACAACAAAACTAACAGAAATCATAAGATTATCTCGATAGATGCAGAAAAAGTTTTTGACAAAATACAGCATCCATTACTATTAAAAACATTAGATTAGATTAGAAATCAATGGAGTCTTCCTTAAAATGATAGGTAGCATCTATCTAAAACCATCAACAAGCATTATATGTAGTAGGAATAAGCTAGAAGCATTTCCAATAACATTGAGAGTGAAACAATGATGTCCATTATCACCACTGTTATTCAATACTGTACTAGAAATGTTAGATTTAACAATAAGAGAAAAAAAAGAAATGGAAGGAATTAGAAAAGGCAAAGAAGAAACAAAGGTATCACTCTTTGCTGATGATATGATGGTATACTTACAGAATCCTACAGAATCAAGTAAAAGATTACTTGAAATAAACAAATTTAGCAAGTTGAAGGACATAAAATAAACCCACATAAATCATTAACATTTCTATATGTTACTAACAAAGCCCAATAGCAAGAGATAGAGAAATTCCATTTAAAGTCATTGTAGACATTACAAAATATTTGGGAGTCTACCAGCCAAAACGAACCCAGGGACTATATAAACACAATTACAAAATGCTTTTCACACAAATAAAATCAGATCTAAATAATTGGAAAAATATCAGTTGCTTATGGGTAGGGCAAGCTAATATAACAAAAATTAAAATTCTACATAAATTAATTTACTTATTGAGTGCCATACCAAACTACCAAAAATTTATTTTATAGAGCTAGAAAAAAATGACAAAATCAGAAAGAACAAAAGGTCCAGAATATTAAGGGAATTAATGAAAAGAAATGCTAGGGAAGGTGGCCTAGCTGTACCAGATCTTCAATTGTATTATAAAGCAGCAATCAGCAAAACTATTTGGTACTGGCTAAGAAACAGAGTGGAACAGGTTAGGTACATTACACAATAGTCAATGACAGTAATCTTCTGTTTGATAAATCCAAAGACTCCAGCTTCTGGGATAAGAAGTCATTATTTAACAAAAATTCCTTGGAAAACTGGAAAATAGTATGTTAGAAACTAGGCATAGAACAACATTTTAAACTGCACATCAAGATAAAGTCAAAATGGGTATATGATTTAGAAATAAAGGCTGATACTATAAGCAAACTAGGGGAGCAAGGAATATTTTACCTGTCAGATCTATGGAGAAGGGAAGAATTTATGACCAAAGAAGAGATAAAGAACATTATGAAACGCAAAATGGATGATTTTGATTACATTAAATTGAAAAGTTTTTGAACAAACACAACTAATGCAACCAAGATTAGAAGGGAAACAAAAAGCTGGGAAACAATTTTTACAGGCAGTGTCTCTGATAAAGGCCTCATTTCTAAAATATAGAGAACTGCATCCAATTTATAAGAATACAAGTTATTGATAAATGGTCAAAAGATATGAACAGACAGTTTTCAGAGGAAGAAATTAAAGCTATCTATACTCACATGAAAAAATGCTCTAAATCACTATTGATTAGAGAAATGCAAATCTAAACAACTCTGACATACCACATCACACCTATCAGATCGGCTAACATGACAAAACAGAAAAATGATAAATGTTGGAGAAGATGTGGGAAAATTGGAACATGAATGCATTATTGGTAGAGTTGTGAACTTATCTACCATTCTAGAGAGCGATCTGGAACTATGCCCAATGGGCTATAAACTTGTGCATACCCTTTGACCCAGCAATAGCACCTCTTGGGCTATATCCCAAAGAGATCATACAAATGGGAAAAGGACCCAAATGTACAAAAATATTTATAGCAGCTCTTTCTGTGGTGGACAAGAATTGAAAACTGAGGGGATATTCATCAATTGGGGAATTCCTGAACAAGCTGCGATATATGAATGTAATGTAATACTATCGTGCTATAAAAAATGATGAATAGGTGAGCTTCACAAAAACCTGGAAAGACATATGAACAGATGATGAATGAAGTGAGCAGAATCAGGAGAACATTGTATATAGTAACAGCCACATCGTATGACAACTAACTCTCCTAGACTTGGCTCTTCTCAGCAATGCAAGGATCTAAGATAACTCCAAAAGACTCATGATGGAAAATGCTATCCACATCCAGAGAAAGAACTATGGAATCTGAATACAGATCAAAGCAGACTATTTGCTCTCTTTTTTTTCCTTTGTGGTTTTCCTTTGTTTCTTCTTTCTCGTGCTTCCTCCCCAATACTTCTTTACAACATGACTATTGTGAAAATTTTTTAAAAATTCAATTAAATACCAAATTAGAAATTATGAAAATCAAAGGAGAGATCAATAAAATTGAAATCAATAAAATTACTGAATAAATAAAACTAAGACCTGGTTTTATGAAAAAAAAAACAACAAAAAAATAAACCATTAATTGATTAAAATCAAGAAGAAAAACAAATTCAAAAATGAAAAGTGTGAATTTGCTACCAATAATGAGGAAATTAAAACAATAATTAGGAACTATGTTGCCCAATTATATGCCAATAAATCTGACAACATAAGTGAAATAGATGAATATTTACAAAACTATAAATTGCCTAGATTAATAGAAGAATAAATAAAATACTTACATAACACCATTTCAGAAAAAGAAATTGAACAAACCATCAATGAACTCCCTAAGAAAAAGTTGCCAGGGCCAGATGGATTTACAAGTGAATTCATCCAAACACTTAAATTAATTAATTGCAATACTCTATAAGCTATTTGGAAAAGTAGGAGGAATCTAAAATTCTTTGTTCAAATTCTTTTTATGATACAAAATATGGTGCTGATACTTAAACCAGGAAGAGCCAAAACAGAGAATGAAAATTATAGACCAATTTCCCTAATAAATATTGATGCAAAAATTTTAAATAAAATATTAGCAAAGAAATACAGCAATTTATCACCAGGATAACACACTATGACCAGGTGGGATTTATATCAGGAATGCAAGTCTGGTTCAATATTAGGAAAACTATCAGTATAACTGACCATATCCGTAAGAAAAATAACAGAAATCATATGATTTTATCTCAACAGATGCAGAAAAAAAGATCAGGGGTGAAGATAGGTCATACGTTAAAGAAAGTGGGTTTACAAGACTCTTGCTTTTGGGATAAGAACTCACCGTATGACAAAAACTCTTGGGAAAACCAGAAAACAGTATGGCAGAAACTAGGCACAGACCAACATCTAACACCTTATACCAAGATAAGGTCAAAATGGGCACATGATTTAGACATAAAGGATAATACCACAAGCAAATTAGGAGAGCAAGAAATAGCTTACCTGTCAGATCTACGGAGAAGGGAAGAGTTTATGACCAACCACGAAATAAAGAACATTAGGAAATGCCAAATGGATAATTTTGATTACATTAAATTAAAAAGGTCTTGCACAAACAAAATCAATGGAGCCAAGATCAGAAGGGAGGCAGAAACCTGGGAAACAATTTTTACCAGCCAATGTCACTGATAAAGGCCTCGTTTCTTTTTTTTTTAATTTCTTATTAATTTATTTTGATTTATCAACAGTCACTTCCATAAGCTTTTGAGTTTAAAATTTTTCTCCCCCTCCCTCCCCACCTCCCTCCTTAACACAGCACACAATCTGATATAGGCTTTACATATACATTCTTATTAAACATATTTTCACATTAGTCATGTTGTAAGAAAGAATTAGAACCAACAGAAGGAACCATAAGAAAGAGGAAACAAAACAGAAGAAAAAAATAGCAAATAGTATGCTTCGATCTGCATTCAAACTCCATAGTTCTTTCTTCGGATGTGGATAACATTTTCCATCAAGAGACTTTTGGAGGGGCAGGTAGGTGGCGCAGTGGATAGAGCTCTGGCCTTGGAGTCAGGAGGACCTGAGTTCAAATGTGGCCTCAGACACTTGACAGTAGCTGTGTGACCCTTGCATTGCTGAGAAGGGCTAAGTCTATCAAAGTTAGTCATCGCACAATGTGGCTGTTACTGTGTACAACGTTCTCCTGGTTCTGCTCACTTCACTCAGCATTAGTCCATACAAGTTTTTCCAGGTTTTTCTGAAGTCTACCTATTCATCCTTTCTTACAGCACAATAATATTCCCACATTCATATACCACAACTTGTTCAGTCATTCCCCCACTGATGGACATCCCCTCAATTTATAATTCTTGGCCACCACAAAAAGAGCTGCTATAAATATTTTTGTACATGTGGGTCCTTTTCCCATTTGTATGATCTCTTTGGGATACAGTCCTAGAAGTTGTACTGCTAGGTCAAAAGGCACGCACATTTTTATAGCCCTTCGGGCATAGTTCCAAATTGCTCTCCAAAATGGTTGGATCATTTCACAACTCCATCAACAATGCATTCGTGTTCCAATTTTCCCACATCTTCTCCAACATTTATCATTTTTCTGTTTTGTCATGTTGGCCAATCTGATAGGGGTGATATGGTATCTCAGAGTTGTGATTTGTATTTCTCTAATAAATAGTGATTTGGAGCATTTTTTCATATGACTATAGATGGCTTTAATTTCTTCATCTGAGAACTGCCTGTTCATATCCTTTGACCATTTATCAAGTGGGGAATGACCTGTATTCTTATAAATTTGACTTATATGTTTTAGAAATGAGGCTCTTATCAGAGACGCTGGTTATAAAAAAAAAAATTTTTTTTTTTGGGTTAGGCAATGGGGTTAAGTGACTTGCCCAGGGTCACACAGCTAGTGAGTGTTTTGTGTCTGAGGCCGCATTTGAACTCAGGTCCTCCTGACTCCAGGGCCGGTTCTCTATCCAATGTGCCACCTAGCTGCCCCCATAAAAATTCTTTCCCAGCTTTCTGCTTCCCTCCTAATCTTAGCTGCATTGACTTTGTGCAAAAACTTTTCAATTTAATATAATCAAGGTTATCCATTTTGCATTTCATAATGTTCTCTATCTTCTGTTTGGTCATAAATTCTTCTGTTCTCCATAATTCTGACAGGCAAACTATTCCTTGCTCTCCCAGTGTGCTTATAGTATCAGGCTTTATATCTAAATCATGAACCCATTTTGACTTTATTTCAGTATATGGTGTGAGATTTTCATCTACCCCTAGTTTCTGCCATACTCTTTTCCAGTTTTCCCAGCAGTTTTTGTCAAATAGTGAGTTATTATTCCAGAAGCTGGGGTCTTTGGGTTTAGCAAATAGTAGACTATTTTAGTCATTGACTGCTGTGTCTTGCATACCTAATCTATTCCACTGATCTACTACTCTATTTCTTAGCCAGTAGCAAGCAGTTTTGATGATTGCTGGAAAGGCCTCATGTCTAAAACATATAGAGAACAGAATGAAATTTATAAGAATACAAGCCATTCCCCAACTGATAAATGGTAAAAAGGATACAAATAGGCAGTTTTCAGATGAAGAAATGAAAAAATTCTCTAAATCACTTTTGATTAGAGAAATGTGTATTAAAACAACTCTGAGGTACCACCTTACATATGACAAGAAAAGGAAAATGATAATTGTTGGAGATGAGAGAAAATTGGAACACTACACTAACGCATTGCTGGTGGAGTTGTGAACTGAACCAACCATTCTGGAGAGCAATTTGGATCTATGCCCAAAGGGGTATAGAACTGTGCATACTCTTTGATCCAGCAATAACAACAGTATTAGGTCTGTATCCCAAAGAGATCATAAAAAATGGAAGAGGACTCACATGTACAAAAATATTTATAGCAGCTCTTTTTGTGGTGGCAAGAATTAGAAATTGTGGGAATGGCTGAACAAGCTATGGTGTATGAATGTAATGAAATACTATTGTTCTATAAGAAATGAGCAGGTGGATTTCTGAAAAACCTGGAAAGACATGAACTGATGCTAAGTGAAGTGAGCAGAACCAGAGGAACATTGTACACAGTAACAGCAATACTGTGTTATGATTAACTATGACAGTCTTAGTTCTTCTCAGTAATACAATGATCCAAGACAATTACAAAAGATGCATGATGGAAAATACTATCCACATCCAGAGGAAGAACTATGGAGTATGAATATAGATTGAAGTATACTATTTTAACCTTTTGTTTATTGCATTTTCTTTCTTGTGGTTTTTTCCTTTTGTTCTGATTCTTCTTTCACAACATGACTAAGGTAGAAATATGTTTAACATGATTATATATGTATAAACCATACTGCTTGCTGTCTTGGGCAGGGATGGAGGGAGAAAAATTTGGAACTCAAAATCTTACAAAAATACATGTGAAAAACTATGCTTATGTGTAATTAAGAAAAAAATACTATTAAACGAGGGGGGGGAGGTGCGAAGAGATATCTTACTAATACAATCCACAAATCAATAAAGGTTTTTAGAGAAGAATTAAATGAATAAGAAGAATAAAATGAAAGAAATCATGTATTATAAATATGCACACACACATATATACATATGTGTGTATATATATGTATATAGGTATATTTCCCACTTTCCTCATTTTCTTTGTTTTTCTTCACTCCTTATGTTTGTGCAAAAATTTAATACAATCAAAATTATCTATTTTAACTCTCACAAAATTATCTATTTCTTGTTTGATCATGAACTCTTACTCTATCCATAGATCTGACAGGCAATTTTTTCTATAGATCCCTATTTTGCTTATGATGTCAACTTTTATGTCTAAATCATGTACCCATTTTGTCTATATGTTGATATATGGTGTGAGATGTTGGTCCATGCCTGGTTTCTAGTAGACTACTTTCCATTTTTCTTCAGCAGTTTTTGTCAAATAGTGATTTCTTGTCCCAATAGCTAGGATATTGTGGATTTCCTTAGCCCTATAAAATAATTCTTTCGTAGTCTGATTGGAATGGCACTGAATAAGTAAATTAATTTAGGTAGCATTATTATTTTTGTTATATTAGTTTGGTCTACACCTGAAAATTAATATTTAGCCAATTATTTGGATGTCTTTATTGTGTGAAAGGTGTTTTATTCTACTCTATTCTGTTCTAACCATTCACGTAATTCTTGTATGACTTAGCAGGTAGACTCAAATGTTTTATACTGTCTAAATTATTTTAAATGAATGTTCTCTTTCTGTCTCTTCTTGCTGGGTTTTGTTGGTAATCTATGATAATGCTGACAATTTGTGTGGGTTTATTTTATAATTGTTTCAACTAGTTTTTTAATTGATCATCTAGGGTTGTCTGAATACTCCATCATATTACCTGCAGTGATAGTTTTGTTTCTTCATCGCTTATTCTAATTCCTTCAATTTCTTTTTCATGTGTTACTACTCGTTAGGATTTCAAGTACAATACTGAATGGTAATAATGATAATGGGCATCCTAGCTTTACCCATAATCTTATTAGTAAAGATTTTTAATTTATCTCCATTACACAGAATGTTCGCTTTTGGTTTTAGATTGCTATTACCTATCATTTGAAGAAAAGTACCATTTATCCTTATACTTCCTACTATTTTAATAGAAATGGGCATTGTATTTTGGCAAAAGCTTTTTCTTCATTTCATGATATAATCATATGGTTTATGTTTTTGATATTGATATGATCAATTATGTTTGTGTAGTTTTCCTAATACTGAACCAGCCCTGCATTCCTGGTATAAATTCTACCTGGTCATTGTATATGACCTTCATGACATATTGCTGTAGTCTCCTTGCTAAGATTTTATTTAAAATTTTTACATCCATATTCATTGAGGAAATTGGTCTATAGTTTTCTCTCTTTTTGCTCTCCTTGATTTAGGTATCAAAATTGTATTTGTATCATAGACAGAACCTGGTAGAACTCCTTTACTTCATTTTCCCCAAAGAGTGTATGTATTCATGCGTATACATACACATACGTGCATATATACATGTGTATACATACACATACGTGTATATATGTATACATACACATACGTGTATCTATGTATACATACATGTGTGCACACATATATGCATACAGACATGTAGGTGTATATATACACACGGAGTATTGGAATTAATTGTGCTTTAAATGTCCTGGGGATTTTTCATTTGCAAGCTTATTTATGGCTTCTTCAATTTCTTTTTTTTTTAGATAGTCATTTAGGTATTTTGTCTTTTGTTCATTTGGACAATTTATATTTTTGTAAACAATACATTTCATTTAGATTGTCAGTTTTATTGGCATGTAATTGCACAAAATAGCTCCTAATAACAGCTTTAATTTCATCTTCACTGTCATACCTTTACCCTTTTTATTTTTTATACTGGTAATTTAATTTACTTCTTTTTTTTAAAAATCCAATTAAATAATGGTTTATCTATTTTGTCGTTCCTTCCCCCACCCCCACAATACCTAATATTTTTTATTCAATTTTTTTTTTAATTTACTTTCAATTTGATTAATCTCTCCTCTAATTTTTAGGACATTTATTTTGATGTTTAATTGGGGATTTTTAATTCGTTGGTTTTCTAGCATTTTTTTTTTTGGTCTGTCAAATGCATTGATTTGCAGTTTCTCTCTTTTATTGATGTGTTTAAGATATACATTTTCCCCTAAGTACTGCTTTGGTTGCATCCCACAAATTTTATGTTGTCTCATTATCTTTAATGAAATTATTGTTTCTATGATTTGTTCTCTGACCTACTCATTCTTTCAGATCAGGTTAGTTTCCAATTAATTTGGAATCTATGTTTTAAAGGCTCTGATTATGACACAAAAAAATGCATTTGTGTGATTTTTATGCCCTAATACATGGTCAATTTTTGTGAAGATGCCTGGCACAGCAAAGCTATAGGTATACTACTTTCCACTCCCATTCAAACATTCTGTGGAGGTCTGTGTTATTACCTAACTTTTCATAAAATTCAATTCATCTTAACTTTTTTATTGTAAGATCAATTTAGGTCTGAAAGGAGTAAATTGAAGTCTCTAACCCAGTATAGTTTTCCTATTTTCTCCAGTATTTCAATTAACTTTTCCTTCAAGAATTTGGATGCTTATGATCTAAGTTCAGTATTGATAAGAAGTCATTATGTGTAGTATCCTATAGCAAAATGCAGTTTTCCCTCATTATCTCTTTTAACCAGGTCTGTCTCATCAAGTGTTTTACCATTTTCCTTTGTTTTTTAGTACTTACTCATAAGATGCCTGAACCTGTTTACTAGATCAAGAGGCTATATTTCTTTCTGCTATTAATGTTTTTCCTATTGATATAACTGCTTATGTTAAAGGTCTTTGGGTTTTTTTCTTCCTGAGATCTTTGGCAATTTCAGTCTTCTTTCTCCTCCCTCCTTATTTTCCCTATTGCTTATTTTCTGATTCTTCTCTGACAGTGGTTTCCTTGGGGACTGGATTTCAGAGTATCTCCACTTCCTCCTATGCTGGGCAATTCAGTCTGGGTCTCTGCTTGAAGGGACTTTTGGGTAGAAAGACCTGGCTCCAGATGGATGCTAAGTACTAGGCTTTCAGGCTTAGTAGAAGGCTACATAACCCCCATCACACACAGTGTCCTCTGCTGGTTTCCTGTCTCACTCCCTCTGCTCTTTATTTCTCTGTGCGCTTGCAGTTCAGAGAGTTGCCACACTGATGCTATGGGGTTGATTTTTGTAGTTTGGACTTTTGAGGCTCTGGAAGGAAGGAAAGAGGGAGTGGGTGAGATGTCGTGTTGAGTTCTATCCTCCCCCTTTCTCTCTGTTCTTTGCTCTTCTGAAGAGATCTTTTGCAGCTCACAATACTGACCGTCACGGTGTTGGCTTGCTGTGTGGCTCCAGTGAGCTTCTGCAGTCTGAAGCACTACAGAGGCATGCTGTCTATCTGTACTAGATCAAAGAGACTTCCACAGTCTGGAGCTGGGGTTTCCACGGCATTAGAAAGATGGAGGAAAGTCCAGAGTGTGGAGTTTGGTTTATTGTGAGTCCTTGTGGGTTAGCTAGTGCAGCCTTGACCTGGGGTGATAGGGAGGAGTTTGTTAAGTGAGCTCAGAGCAGAAATCAGTATGTCAGTTTGTTTGGGTATTTTTTTAACCTTCTTTTGCATTGTGGGTGTCCTCAGGGAGAAGTTTCTTTATCTTTGGTGCATAATCTCTGTTTTAGAGAGGTTTGAGAGGTCAAGGGGATCACAGAAAATGTCACGTCCTTTTCCAAGAGCTCTTCTAATGTATTTATTATATATCCCTTTATATCTAAGTCATCTATCCAATTTGAAGCATATATTGATATATTATTGTGAAATGATGGTTTAAAACTAATTTCTACATGACAGCTTTCTCACATTCCCCAAAGTTTTTAATCAAATAGTGAAACTTCATCTTTTCTTTAACACTCGGCATAATCATTTGCTTCTCTATGCAGAGTGTGTAATCTAGTCTTCTTTCAAAATTTATACTTTTCAATTTTATTTAGTATCAATAAGTTTTGGTGATTATTATTTTGTAGTATAGTTGAGATCTGGTACTGCTCAGGCTTCATTTTCCACTTTTTAAAAATTACTTAGAAATTTAAAAATTTTTGCTTCTCCAGATAAATTTTATTATCTTTTTAGCTCTACAGATTGATCTTTTGATAGTTTGGTATAACAATTAATATGTAACTTAATTTAGCTATTTTCATTTTTATACTAGCATAAGCAATTATATTTAAGCAATTAACATTTATCCAATTATCTAGTTCTTTGTTTTTATAAAACGTTTTATTCAGAATGGTTTTGTATATATCCTTGGAAGGTAGGAAATAGTTTTATTCAGACAGGTTTTGTGTATATCTTTGAAAGGTAGACTTCCAAATATTTTATACATTCTGTAGTTCTGCTGAATAGCCTTTGTCTTTCTATTTCTTCCTACTGGGTTTCAGTAGTGGTACAAAGAAAAGTGGTAATTTTTGTGGGTTTGTGCTAAAGTTATTGTTTGAATAAATTTTTAGCTGAACTTTTGGTGTTCTCTAAATAGTCTATTTGTTATGTCATCTCTAAAAAGTGATAGTTTTGTTTGCTCTTTGATTATTCTTATTCCTTCAATTTCTTTGCTTCTCTTATGGTCATAGGTAGCATTTAATGCCACTAAGATAAATAATAGTGGCAGTAGAAGATGGTGGAGTAAGCAGTAAAACACTGTAACTCTGCCATATTCACGTCCAAACAATAAAATAGTGACCCAAAACAAATGCTGGAACAGTAGAACCAGCAAAAAGACAGGGGGAAACAATCTTTTAGTCCAAAAAACTTGGAAGATTGGCAAGAAAAGTCCATCTCACTCAGGCAAAAAGGGAGCGCATTTCAGGACAGGAATCAGCAGC
This sequence comes from Vombatus ursinus, assembly GCF_900497805.2. Lineage (NCBI taxonomy): Eukaryota > Metazoa > Chordata > Mammalia > Diprotodontia > Vombatidae > Vombatus > Vombatus ursinus. The sequence goes on along the minus strand of NW_020944524.1, from coordinate 339,929 downwards.
AAGCCCTACCTCAGCAAACCATCAGGAGATCCTGACCCCCAGTGTGGTGGGGCAGGCAAACACCAACACCAGGAACCCCCATGTGCCTTAGCATAGCTAGGGGAACTGGCAGACTCCAGCTCTGAGAACCACCACATGCTTCAGCATAGCCCTGGGCAAACAGGCATCCTCCAGCATGACAAGAAAAGACCTCCAAATGCTTCAGTGTAGCCCTGGGGAAATGTAGAAAAATCATACCGGTTCTCAGCACAAACCAGACACCACACTAGGACCCCAGTTTAGCACCAGGACCTACAGCCACTGGCATAAGAAATCTGAGATACTGCCCCTTCCACCCTGGGTGCAGAGCTCAAATTTAAAAGAAAGGGAAAAGGAAAAAAAAATGAGCAAAAAATAAACAAACAAACAAAAAAGACTGACATAGAAAATTATGGTGACAGGGAAGACCACGACACAAACTCGGAAAAGGACAACAGTGTCAACACACCTATGGGCAAAACCCTAAAGAAAAACAGGAAGTGGTCTCAAGCCAAGAAAGAAGACATGGAAAAGCTCAAGAAGGAGCTTAAAAATCATATAAGAGAGGTAGAAGAAAAAAAAAGGAAAAGAAATGAGAGTGTTGTAAGAGAATTATGAAAATGAGTCAATAGCTTGGAAAACTGCTTAAAAAGTAGAACTGGCAAATGAAAAAAGAGATACAAAAATCCACCAAAGAAAACAGCTCCTTAAAGACAGCAACTGGCTAAATGGAAAAGAAAGCACAAAAGCTAACTGAGGAAAACAACTTAAAAGTTAGAATTTGGTAAGTGGAAGTTAATGACTCTATGAGACATCAAGAATCAATGAACAAAATCAGAAGATTGAGAAAATGGAGGAAAATGCAAAATATCTCATGGAAAAACAAATGACTTGGAAAATAGATCCAGGACAAGGAATGTCAGAAACGTGGGATTACCTGAAAGCCATAAACAAAAAGAGAACCTGGATAGCATCTTTCAAGTAATTATCAAGGAAAACTGCCCTGATGTCCTGGAACAAGAGGGCAAAATAGGCATTTAAAGAATCCACCAATCACCTCAAGAAAGAGATCTCAAAATAACAACTCCAAGAAACATTACAGACAAATTTCAGACTATCAGGCCAAGGAAAAAATACTACAGATGACCAGAAAGAAACAATTCAAATATCAGGGAGCCACAATCAGGATTACACAGGACTTGATAGTAATCATAACTGTAATGTGAATGGGATGAACTCTTCAATATATCAGAGTGGATCGAAACTCAGAATCTTACATTATGTTGTTAAAAGAAAAACACTTGGAACAGTTAGTTGGCGCAGGGTCCAATACAGCACAGGCTCTGGAGTCAGGAGGACCTGAGTTCATATCTGGTCTCAGACCAGACATTTGACACTTACTAGGCTGTGTGACCCTGGGCAAGTCACTTAACCCCAACTGCCTTACAGAAAAAAAAAACAAAAAAAAGAAAAAGAAAAACACTTGAAGCAGAGACACACACACAGAGTAAAGGTAAGAGGCTGGAGCAGAATATTATGCTTCAGCTGACGTAAAAAAAGCAGGGGTAGCAATCCAGATCTCAGATAAAGTAAAAGCAAAAATAGACCTAATTAAGAGATAAGGAATGAAATTACATCTTGCTAAAAGATACCATAGACAATGAACCAATATGAATACTGAACAAATATGCACCAAATGAGACAGTATCCAAATTCTTAAAAGAGAAGTGAGTTACAGGAAATAATAGAGAGCAAAACTATATTAGTGAGGGAACTCAACTGTCCCCTCTCAGAACTTGATAAATCCAACCAAAAATTAAAAAGAAAGAAACTAAGGAGGTAAATAAATTAGAAAAGTTAGATATGACAGACCTTTGGCATGATTTTGACATAAAGAGTAACACCATAAGCCAATCAGAAAAGCAAGAAATAATCTGTTAGATCTGTGGAGAAGAGAAGCATTTATGACCAAACAAGACATAGAGAGCATTACAAAATGTAAAACAGATAAGATGGACTACATTAAATTAAAATGTTTTCATGCAAACAAAACCAATGCAACCAAGATTAGATGGAAAGATAGGAAACAATCTTTACAGCAAGTGTTTCTGATAATGGCCTCATTTCTACAATATATAGAGAACTGAGTCAAATTTACAAGAATACAAGCCATTCCCCAACTGATAAATGGCCAAAGGATATGAACAGGCAGTTTCCAGATGAAGAAATCAAAGCTATTTATAGGCAGATGAAGAAATGCTCTAAATCACTTCTGATTGAGAAATGCAAAGTAAAGCAACTCTGTGGCACCACATTACATCTATCAGATTGGCTAACATGACAACACAGGGAAACAATAAATCCTGGGAAGATGTGGGAAAATTGGAACATTAATGCATTGATGTTGGAGTTGTGAACTGATCTAACCCTTCTGCAGAGCAATATGGAACTATGCCCAAAGGGCTATAAAACTGTGTATACCCTTTGCTCCAGCTATACCACTACTAGGTCTGTATCCCAAAGAGATCATAAAAAAGGGAAAAGGACCCACAAGTGCAAAAATATTTATAGCAGCCCATTTTGTGATGGCAAAATATTAGAAATTAAGAGGATGCCCATTGATTGGGGAATGGCTGAACAAGCTGTGGTATATGAATCTAATAGAATACTTTCCTGCAATAAGAAATAATGAGCAGGCAGATTTCAGAAAAACCTGGAAAGACTTGTATGAACTGATGCAAAGTGAAATGAGCAGAAGCAGGAGAACATTGTACATAGTATCAGCAACATTGTGTGAAGATCAACTGTGAACAAATCAGTTCTTCTCAGCCAAACAATGATCCTGTACAAGTACAAAGGACTCATGAAGGAAAATGCTACTCATATTCAGATAAAGAACTGATAGAACATTTTTTTGACTTTATTATTTCTCTTGGTTCCCCCCGCCCCCTTTTAATCTGTTTCTTCTTTCACAACTATGGCTAATGTGAAAATATATTTATATGACAGTACATGTATACACTATATCAAACTATGTACCATTTTCAGAAGGGGGAGGGGAAGAAGGTCAGGAGAAAAATTTGGAACTCAAAATCTTATAAAAATGGATGCTAAAATTTTCTTGACACATAACTGGGGAAAAAATAAAATACTATTTAAAAAATAATAACAGTAGCAGTAGTGGAATCATTATTTAACCCTTATTAGAAAGGAGTCTACCTTTTCACCTTAAACTATAATGCTGGCCCTAGATTATAGAGGGATATCACTCACCAAACCGAGGAAAGATCAATTTATTCCTGTATTTTTAATGTTTAATAGATATGGATGCTGTATTTTGTCAAAAGCTTTTTGATCATCTACTGATGTAATTAATTTGATTGTTACTGTTAATAAGGTGTTACTGTGTTATTGTTACTCCTATAAATTATTAGTTAAAATAAGCATTTATTAAGCCCCTCATTTATCCAAGGTACAGTGCTAAGCACTGGGAATATCAAGAAAGGCAAAAAAAAAGTGCTCTAAAGAAGCTCATAATCTAATACGGGAGACATGTAAACAACTATGTATAAACAAAATATATACAGAATAAACTGGAGATCATCAATAGAGGCACTAACATAAAGGGAAATCTGGGACTTGGCATCTTATCTGAACTTGAAGGAAGCCAGGAGGAAGAGATAAAATGGGAGAGAATTCCATACATGAGGAAGAGCTACTGATGAAGTCTGAAGTTGGAGTGTCTTGTGTGAGAAACAGCAATGATGCCAGTGTTACTGAATTACGGAATTTTTTTGAGGGTAAAATGTAAGAAGATTAGAAAGGTAGGAGGTTAGGTTATTATTAAGGGCTTTTAAAGCCAGAGGATTTTATATTTGATCTTACAAGTGTAAGGGAGCTACTGGACTTTATTGAATGTAGAGGTTGAGGATCACCTCCCCACTTGTGTTGACATGGTCAGTCCCATACTTAAAGAAGATTAGTCTGACAGCTAAATAGAAGAAAGACTGGAGTAAAGAGAAATTTGAAGTGGAGAGAGAAACCAGCAAGCTATTATTTGGGTGTGAGGGGAAGAGGGTTTGCACCAAGGTGGAGGCAGACTCAGAGGAGAGAAGGGAATATACACTAATGATATTATAAAAGTATAATTGGCAGAACTTGCATCAGATTAGAGAGAGGGTCAAGAATGACAAAGATGTGCTTCTGACAGTAATAAGCAATTTCAAAAGGTAGAGAGGGTTTGAGGGGTATGAGTTAAGTTTTGGAGATGATGAGTTTAAGACTCTATAGGATCTCTAGTTCAAGATACCCAAAAGGTAATTGCAGATACAAGTCTAGAGCTCAGGAGAGGTAAGATATGAGAATCATCTCCATCGAGGCGCTAATTGAATACATAGTTGTTGATGAGATTACCAATTGAAATGAGAAAGAAGATGTGCATACCGTTTGACACAGCAATATCATTTCTAGGTCTGTCTCCCAAAGAGATCTTAAAAAATGAGAAAAGGACCCACGTGTACAAAAATATTTATAGCTGCTCTTTTTGTGGTGGCAAAGAATTGGAAATTGAGAGGACATCCGTCGACTGGGGAATGGCTGAACAACTTGTGGTATATGAATGTAATGGAATACTACTGTGCTATAAGAAATGATGAGCAGGTGAGCTTCAGAAAAACCTGGAAAAACTTAGATGAGCTGATGCTGAATGAAATGAGCCAGGATAACATTGTACACAGTAACAGCCAGTGTGCAATGACTGACTTAGATACACCTAGCTCTTCTCTAAGATCTACGACAAAAAGACTCACAACAGAAAATGCTATCCACACCCAGAAAAAGAACTCTGGAGTCTGAAGGTAGATGGAAGCATACTATTTGATCTTTTTTTTCCTTTTTCTCTGTTTTGTTTCTTCTTTCTTGTGGTTCCTCCCATTAGTTCTAATTCTTCTTTACATCATACCTAATGTGAAAATATACTTCATATGAATGTTGAACACCGTCTTGGGGAGGAGGGAGGAGAAAAAGGGGTAGAAAATTTAAAATTCAAAATCTTATGGAAGTGAATGTTGAAAACTAAAAATCAATTAATTAACTAAAAAAAAAAGAACTGAGGAAGAAAAGAAGTCAGGGAACAAGTCAGAGCCCAAGAGGACACCCACTATTAGCAGGTATGATCAAGGAGTATCATTATTTACGTTTTAGTCCCCGGGTACGAAGACAAGAACTGGGGAGGAAAGAAAGACTGTAAGCCAGGCACTGAGAAGACAAATGTATTGGAAACCAGTAAACAACAGCAACTACAATTTTGATTGGGTGATGGATATGGACTGAGTGAACGACAAAGGAGAGGTTACTATGGGATGGTGGTAGCAGGGAAGCCTGGAAGAGAAACAAGGAGAATTCTAACTTTTCCACCTCAACCGGTGAATTTGAGGAAATGCAATCAGTGCTAGAAAGTGTGACCTGGGAAGGTATGTCATCAGGAAGAAGTCAGGTCTCATTGAGAGCCAGAAGCTGGAAGGAGTGGAAAAAGAAAAGATTTAAGATGAAAGCAAGTTAGGGATTATAAAGAGCAAAATGGAAGATGTGGGGAACTTCAGAGTGGTACAGTAGAGGGGAGCTGGGTTAAGAATAAGAGAACAGGTATTTGGGTATAGAGAACAGGGTTTCAGAATGATTGGGATGAAAAAGATACAATGGGATGAGAGTTGTTAATCATTGAGAAATGAATTCTGGTAGGTTTTGCTTTTTGTTTCTGTGGGTTTTTTTCAGCATTTTAAATATTCATCATTATTATTATTATTACTAATTTATTTTGATTTATCAACAATCACTTCCACATGCTTTTGAGTTTAAAATTTTCCTCCCCCTTCTTCCCTATCACCTTCCCCAAGATGGAGCACAATCTGATATAGCCTATACATATACATTCCTATGAAACATATTTTCATATTAGTGACGTTGTACGTAAGAATTAGAACCAATAGGAGGAATCACCAGAAAGAGGAAACAAAACTAAACAGAAGAGAAAAAAAATAGCAAATAGTATGTTTCAATCTGCATTCAAATTCCATAGTTCTTTCTTTGGATGTCGATAGCATTTTCCATCATGAGGCCTTTGGAGTCTGATAGGTCTTGAACATCCCTAGAGGTCAGTCCCAGAGTGGTGTCCTTTCAGGGATTCAGGTAGCTCAGGTGAGGGGGACCAAAAATGAGAGGGGGGGAATGATAGAATGGCAATTCTTCCCATACGAGGGAGAAAGGAACAGGCCATGCCAGGAGATAGCACACAAAAGAATAGCACTTCCCTCCTTACTCCATAGGCAGTAAAAGGCTAGGTGAGGATATCAGCATGGAATCTCTCTCTCTCCCTCTCCTCTGAAAGCTGGACAAACTCAGGGGAGTTTTCCTTGTATTGAAAGTAGTCCTGCATTCCTGGTATAAATCCAGTCTGGTCAAAGTATACACTCACAGTATATAATCATTTTAATATGTTGTTGTAGCCTCTGTGTTAATATCTACTATTTTTATATTGATATTCATTAGTGGTAACGCTCTATAAGCTTTGGTTTGCTTCTGCCTTGTTTAGGTATTGAGGTTTTTTTTTAAATTAATTTATGTATTTTTAGTTTTCAACATTCACTTCCACAAGAGTTTGAGTTCCAAATTTTCTCCCCATCTTGTCCCTCCCCCCACCCCAAGATAGCATGCATTCTGAATACCCCTTCTCTTAATCTGCCCTCCCTTCTATCTCTCCCCCCCTTCTCTTATCCCCTTCTCCTTCAATTTTCATGTAGGGCAGAATAGATTTCTATACCCCATATCCTCTATATCTTATTTCCCAGTTGCATGTGGAAACAATTTTTTTTAAACTTTTGTTTTTAAAACTTTGGGCTTCAAATTGTCTCCCTTCCTTCTTCCCCACCCACCCTCATTGAGAAGGCAAGCAACTCAATACAGGTTACACATGTGTAGTCATGCAAAACACGTCCATAGTAGTCATGTTCTAAAAAACTAAGTATATTTCCCTTAATCCCATCCCCCCCCCATTTATTCTATTCTCTCTTTTGACCCTGTCCCTCCTTAGAAGTGTTTGCTTCCAATTACCCTCTCTCCCAATCTTCCCTCCCCTCTATCATCCTCCTGCTCTCTTGTCCCCTCCCCCCCCCCCACTTTCCTGTAGGGTAAGATAGATTTCCATATCCAATTGAGTGTGTGTGTTATTTTCTCCTTAAGCCAAATCCAATGAGAATAAGATTCACTCATTCCCTCTCAACCTTCCCGTTTCCCCTCCACTGTAAAAGCCTTTTCTTGTCTGTTTTGTGTGAGATAATTCACCCCATTTTACCTCTCCCTTTCTCCTTCTCCCAGCATAATCCTCTCTCAACTCGCCCTATGCCCTCTATCTATCTATATAAAATACATACATATAATTTTTTCCCTCCAACCACTCTAATACTGACAAAGGACTCATGAGTTACAAATATCATCTTTCCATGCAGAATGTAAACAGTTCAACCTTAATAAGTCTCTTATGATTTCTCTTTCCTGTTTACCTCTTCATGTTCCACTTGAGTCTTGTACTGGAAGTCAGATTTTCTATTCAGTTCTGGTCTTTTCATCAAGAATGATTAAAAGTCCTCTATTTCACTGAATGACCATTCTTCCCCTTGAAGGATTATGCTCAGTTTTGCTGGGTAGATGATTCTTGGTTGTAATCTTATCTCCTTTGCCTTCAGGATTATTATATTCCAAGCCCTCGGATCCCTTAATACAGAAGCTGCTAAATCTTGTGTTAGCCTGATTGTGTTTCTACAATACTTGAATTGTTTCTTTCTGGCTGCTTGCAATATTTTCTCCTTGACCTGGCAACTCTGGAATTCGGCTACAATTTTTGGGGATCTCGTTCAGGAGGTGGATCAGTGGATTCTTTCAATTTCTATTTTACCCTCTGGTTCTAGAATATCAGGGCTGTTTTCCTTGATAATTTCTTGAAAGATGATATCTAGGCTCTTTTTTTGATCATGGCTTTCAGATAGTCCAATAATTTTTAAATTCTCTCTCCTGGATCTATTTTCCAGGTCAGTTGTTTTTCCAATGAGATATTTCTCATTGTCTTCTATTTTTTCATTCTTTTGGTTTTGTTTTACAATGTCTTGATTTCTCATAAAATCACTAGCTTTCATTTGCTCCATTTTAATTTTTAAGTTAGTATTTTCTTCAGTGATCTTTTGGACTTCCTTTTCCATTTGGCCAATTCTGCTTTTTAAGGCATTCTTCTCCTCATTGGCTTTTTGGACCTCTTTTGTCATTTGGGATAGGCTATTTTTTAAAATGTTATTTCTTCAGTATTTTTTTGGGTCTCCTTTAGCAAGCTGTTGACTTGTTTTTCATGATTTTCTTGCATCACTCTCATTTTTTCCTCTACTTCTCTTACTTGCTTCTCAAAATCCTTTTTGAGCTCTTCCATGGCCTGGAACCAATTCATATTTTTCTTGGAGGCTTTGGATGTAGGAGCTTTGACTTTGTTGTCTTCTTCTGGTTGTATGTTTTGATCTTCTTTGTCACCAAAGTAAGATAATACAGCCTGACTCTTTTTGCGCTGCCTACTCATGATCCCAGCCAATTACTTGAGTTATAAAGTCTTTGTTAAGGTAGGGGTCTGCTTCCAGTGTGCAGAATGTACTGTCCCAAGCTTCACGGGTTTTGTGTAGCTGTTTTCAGAGACACTTCTAGGGACCTGTAAATTTTCAGTACTCCCAAGGTGCCAAGATCAAGGGTGAGGTGTTTACTCTTTTCCTGGCCTGTACTCTGGTCTGAGTGACCACAAGCACCCTTTTCTGTCTTGGAACTGTGAGAAGGATTTCCTCTCCACCACCACTATAAACTCTACCTTGCCAGTGCTCCTCCTGGCCCCAGCACTGCCACCCAGAACTGTGACCCAGATCCAAGCCCTGGCAAAGCAAGAGAATCCTGCACCAAGAAAGAGATCCTTGCAATCCTCCTCTGATCAGTCACTTGATTCCCCCTCAGTCTGTGGGCCAGAAACTCTGGAAGCAGCCGCCACCTAGGGGCTGCACTCTGAGACTGGGGTTGGGACTGCGCTTCTCTCTCACTGCAGACACAGACTTTTCCTACTGACTTTCTAAGTTGTTTTTGGTGTTCATGGGTTGAGAAGTCTGGAAGTCACCACAGCTGCCTGCGATTCAGTTCTCTGAGGCGTGTTCCAGGTTCACTGAGGCCTGCATGCATGTCAAACTGCATTCCTCTCCCAGCCTGGCACAATATACCTTCCCGATCAACCATCCAGGTTGTTTTGGGCTGGAAATTTCTTTCACTTTGTCTTTATGTGGGTTCTGCTGCTTTAGAATTTTAGAGTCATTTTTTACAGGTATTTGGAGGGGTTTGGGGGAGAGCTCAAGCAAGTCACTGCTTTTACTCCGCCATCATGGCTCTGCCCTGAGATTTTTTTTTAATGGAAGGAGTTTGGTAGGATCCCTTTTCCTATTTTTAAAAATAATTTTGCATAGCTCTCTTCAGTTTATTATATGAATGAGTCACACTGGTCCAAAGTTAAACAGAAGAGCACAGATGGTTATGTCATATAAGCTGTGTGTGAGATTTTTAAACTTGTGACCAGGGTGAAAAAGGTCAAAAAGGAATCTATTTGTTGGAAAGAAATTCTTAATTAGGCTTCACTGAACACTTAAAAACCACAAACTTCAGCCAGTCATCATCCTTACCCAGTCCAAGCTTGATAAGGAATAGGCAAAAACTAGTCACCCTGTAGCTGAATTACTTCTCCATATTCCAGATGCTTAATTACAGCAGGCAAATTTCTTCTTGAATGCCTTCATTAATTTTTTATTGTAATCATCAATATACTCCTAGATAGTAGTGAGAACCTTCTTGCCATTTCTATTGAATAACAAAGATATCAAAAAGAGTAGAGGTTATAGATAGTAAATATATGACATGGTACCTTTTCCTCAGTGGAAATGATAAGCAGAAGGTGGTGGTGGTAAAAGGTAGGGCTGGAGAATTTCAGAAAATGAGGGAGGTCAAGGTGAGGCAGCGAAGAGCCTGGGACTCTTTTTCTATTTTTGCAAAGTGTAAACAGTGGAAATTTTATTGAATATTTGACAAAATTCACTTGTAAAACCTATCTGGTCCTGTGATTTTTTTCGGTAGCTCATTTATGATTTATTCAAATTCTGTTCCTGAAACTGGGCTATTTAAACCCCCTATATTTTATTCTGTTAATTTGAGAATTTTATATTTTTGGATATTCATGTATTTCATTTGAATCGTTGATTTTGTTGGCAACTAATCAAGCAAAACATTTTCTAATATTTTCATTTATTACACTTTCCTTTATTGTGAATTCTTTTCTTTTTTGAAACTTGCAATTTGGTTTTCTACTCTTTAATTAGTTTAGCTCTCTGATTTATTTTCCACACCCCCCCCCACAAAAAAACCCTTCTAGTTTTATCTCTCATTTCAATAATTTTTGCTCTCACCTTTGTTAATCTCCTCTTTGATTTTCAAAATTTTTGTTTTGGTATTTCAAAAGACTTTTTGATATATTGCTTTGCACCTCCTGTTTACTCCCCTTTATAGTTCCTTCATAAAGCACTTATTTGATGTATAATATTCCTTTCTATATCTTGTTTAACCTCTCCAGGGAACTATATCAGACCATGTACCCAAGTCATGCCTATATATATGACTCTGCCCATAGTCACCGTGGAATTTATTTATTTTTGGTATTTTCTTCCATTTTTTTTTTTAAATTTCTAACTTTTCCTCCTGAATTGAAACTTTTGTTAGGGTCAGGTTCTGACTGTTCCTGTACACTTGGACAGGATCACAGGTTCTTATTTTGTCCTGATCTGTATTATCTTGACTTCTACCATTAGCCCTCTCTTCCATTGTCACCCACCGTCCACAAATACCAGGCAAGTCCAAGGCTCACCTGAATCCTCCAGATAAATATTACTGAGTTCCTCAAGGCCACTGAAGTGGCTCATATCAGCTTTTCTGTTCATTACTCAGTCAACAAGAATTTATTAAGTGCTTATTATATGCCAGGCACAGTGCTAAGCACAAAAGGATACAAGGAAAACAAAAAGTTAAAAAAAAAGTTAAAAAGTTAAAAAAGAAGGAGTGTATATTCTACATGAAGAAACAACATGTAAACAACTAGGTACATATCTGTGTGTGTGTGTGTGTGTGTGTGTGTGTGTGTGTGTGTGTGTAATATGTGTGTGAAAACAAATCTATGGGACAATGGGTGGGGGGGGTTGGAAGGCTGAGTAGAAGATTGAAGGATCCTCCACTATTGAGGGATTCCAGGCACAGCTGTGATGACCAGACACATTCCAGGCTGAGGGGAGAACGAACTGGCACGCGTCTGGTGAGTACAGCATCTGAAGCACAGGGATCCTGTTGACTATGGGTCCCTGCAGGACAGTAGAGTCACTGATTTCAGTTCCAAGGCAGAGAGGACAACTGTAGTTTGCAGTCACCGTGGGACAGCATGGGTGGGGCCTCTAGCTGTGGCTTAACAGTGGAAAGGCAAGGAGAACCTAAGGTTGGGCCCTGATTGCTATTTTTTTTTTCTAATTTTTCCTCAATCTCTCTTATTTGATTTTAAAACTCCTTTTTAAGTCCCTCCAAGGACTCTTTTTGTGCTTGGGACATTTGATGTTTTTCAGCTGAAAAAGATGAAGTTTTTTTTTTTTTTAGCTCCATTTATCTTCCTCTAAATAGGAACTTTGATCTCTATCCCATAGTAGCTATCCATAGTTGGGTTCTTTCTCCGTTGCTTACTTATTTTTATTTTGTTTTATTTTGTTTTTGTTTTTAGGAGCTATTAGTATAATCAAGTTCTAGTCCCAAGGTGTGGGGAATGCTGTTCTAATTTACTGTTATTAGAAAAAAAATAGCAGCAATCAAAGAAAATCAAGATAATTATGAAAAGAAAGTTAACCAACTGGAAACAGATAATCAAAAACTTAGGGAAGAAAATAATTCTTTGAAAACTAGAACTGGGCAAGGGGAAGCTAATGATGTTCTAAGACACCAAGAAATCATAAAACAAAATCAAAAGAATGAAAAAAGTAAGAGAATGTGAAACATCTCATCGGAAAAATAACTGATCTCTGGAGAACACACTGAGGAGAAATAACTGGACTACCTAAAAGATATGATCAAAAAAAGAACCTTGATACAATATTGCAAGAAATCATCAGAGAAAATTGCCCTGAAGTTCTAGAACAAGAAGGCAAAGCAGAAATGGAAAAAAAACCAAAAACCAAAAAAAACAAAAAACAAAACGAAACAAAAAGCACCGATCACCACGTGAAAGAGGTCTCAGGAGGAAAACTTACAAGAATTGATAGCCAAGTTTCAAAGCTCCCAGGTTAAGGAGAAATATTGGAAATCAACAAGAAAAAAAAACAATTTAAATATTATAGAGTTACTATAAGGATTACACAAGACCTAGCAGCTACTACAATGAATAACTCTAAGTCTTGGAATATTTCATGGAGCAAAAGATCTGGGATTACGACCAACAGTAACTTACCCAGCAAAGTTAAGTATAATTCTGAAGAAAAAAAATGGATATTTAACAAACTGAAAGACTTTCAGATATCTGCGACAAAAACAGCAGAACTTAATGGAAAATTCAACATATAAGATCCAGGAGAAATATAAGTAAACATTAAAGACCAATTATAAGGGACTCGATAAGGTCAAATTGTTTACTTCTGATATGTGAAAATATTATCAGTACATTTATGACTGTAATCATTATTTGAGTAGTCTGAAAAAAAGTATTGGGTTTAGCTGTGTGCGATGGGGTGATTCTAAAAAAACTGTGTAAGAAGAGATAAAAAGCAGTAATTATCTCATACAAATGAGCCATAAAAGGAAGAACTGATATGGAAGAAGCTAGTAGGGGGGAGGGTGGGTAGTGCTAGAACCTTAATATTACTGAGAACTGGGTAAAAGGAGGACAGCATATATATAAGGGTATAAAAGTCTTCCAAATTCAGGAAGAAATAAGAGGGCAAAGAGGATAGGGTGGGAGGAGAAGACGAGGGAAGTATTCTTAGGGGGATGGGTAGGTTAAGGAATAGGAGGGCAAGATAGAGGGTAGAAATAAAGTAGAGGAGTGAGGAGGCATATGGTAAACAGGGCAAGAAAGATGGTGAGGAAAAACAGGAAAGAGGAAAATACACCACAAGTAATTATAGGTTAGAATGTGAATGGGACGAATTGACCCATAACACAGATATGGATAGCAGATTAAAAATCTGAATTCAACAATATATTGCTTTCAGGAAACATTATAAAAATGAGACAGATACACAACGATAAAATAAAGGGCAAGAGTAGAATTTACTACGTTAAAAAAAGTAAGGGTAGTAATCATGATCTCAGATAAAGTTAAAGCTAAAATAAACTTAATTAAAAGAGAAAAATAGGGAAATTACAGCAAAATTATTCAATAGTTTTAGACCAATTAAAATAACTAGAGAGTAATAAAATACCTGAGAATATACCTGCCAAAACAGACAGAGGAATTAAATGAACATAAAGATAAAACACTTTTTATACAAATAAGGTCAGATCTAAATAACTGGAATAATATTTATTGTTCATGGGTAGGTAAAGCCAATAAAATTTTAAAAGTGTTTTACCTAACTAATCTATTTATTCAATACCATCCCAACTAAAGTACTAAAAAATTATCTTACTAAGTTAGAAAAAATAATAGCAAAGATCATTTGGAAGAAAAGGTCAGGAACTTCAAAGAAACAAGGGAAAAAAGATGTAAAGGAAGGAGATTCAGCAATATTACACCTCAAACTATATTATAAGGTGGGAGCATTTTTGAAGTGTAAAATGGATAATTTTTATTATTGTAAATTAAAAATTTCTTGTATAAATAAAATCAATGTAGCAAAGAATAGAAGAAATGCAGAAAATTGGGGAAAAAAACTTTCATAGACAATCTCTCAGGTAGGATATGACTGAGTTGGAATATTCCTGTGGTATAGGAAATGAGGAGCTGGTTGACTTTGAAAAACATGGAAATACTTGGACCTATGAAGGAAGATGTTATCCATCTTCAGAGAAAGAGATCACAAGGAAATATACATGGTACAATCTTACCTATATGTGTATGAGTGTATTTGTGTATGTATGTGTATGTTTATAGATATATATGTATATATATAAATATACATTTTATATATATAAAATATATATATATACATACACACATATTTAACTGTAGCCTTCTTGGAGGGGAAGGGAGGGGGAAAATAAACAAAAAAATGCGTAGCAAAGGACAACAGAAAACCTAAAAGGAAGCATAGAAAAGCTGGGCAGCTTGGAAAACAATGTATAGTATTTATTATGTAGGTTTTCTGGAAATGGAAATTCTTATTTTATATTGAATCTCCTCTCATGTTCTGCTGTGTACATGGCAATGTTATTTTTTTTCTTTGTTTTGTATTTAAGTTTAAAATGAATAAAAGATTTACAAAAAAAAAAACAAATTTGGAGTCACAAAAGATCTAGAATATTAAGAGAAATAATGAAAAACAGAAAGAAGAACTGTATGTTTGGAACTCAAATTCTATTATAAAGCAGTAGTCATCACACATTTGGCATTAGTTAAATAGAGGAGTAGATTGATGGAACAGACCAGACAAGGGAGGACCAGCAATAATGGACTTCCATATCCCATGTTTGAAAAAACTATTGGGGACTGGGATTCTTATAATCTAGCCACTGCTCAGATTCTTAAAATTTAGACAACAGTTTACTAATGTTCAGACTCCTTAAGAGTCTGCCCAATATGATGGATGTTCTAATAAACCTTGTCTTTGTTTGAAAGAAGGCTTGAGTCGAATTCTTTCAGGCAGGACCCGCGTGTTATGATTTTGGGGTTCCAGGGTACCCAGGATCTGGGTACACCTTCCGCAGCATAGAGAACAAGGATGGATGCCCTGTCCGGAAGCGTATGCCCAATTCTGTCAGTTCTCTCAGTGCTACAGAATTGGGTAAAACTGCAGTTGCTTTTTGGTTCCCTGAGGCTTACTTACTCCCTTCCCTCTACACGCCTGAATCTTCCTTCACGGAGGTTACAGGGGAAAGTTAGAACAGCTAAAAATATCTTGGCAGATTTTGGAGATTTTGTGATAATTAAGGAGTTTTGAAACTCCTCCTTACAACCCTGGTTACTCCTTTCTCCCACTCCCACTCCCTTCCCTTGAGTCAAGAGGGTATATTAATCCCACTCATAGGAGAAGAGAGTTTCACCCTTTACCCCTCACCTTTGATTTCACCCTCCCCCACCTGGGAAAAGGAAGGAGAAGGGAGGGGCAGCAGCTATGGCATGGGTCCCCCTGACAATGGCCTAGGGCACTAAGGCAACCTTTGGAAGCATCATCCAGGTTCAGCACATCTTGCTCAAGGTAAAGAAGCTGGCCTCTGAACTTGGGTAAGCATGCTCTTTTAAAGTTTAGTTTTAACTGTTAACGATGAGATGTTGATTCTTTGTGTAAAGTAATTTGCAAATGAATTTAACAATTTAACAAAACTGGATTCACCTGATTGGTAATGGGTTTGTTACAAGTTTCAAATTGGTGAACTTGTTGTATCGGTTATGTCAAGCAACTTTTGATAATTTGGTTACCGCTAAAATAATTTGGCTATTGTTAGTTATTGTTTTAATGTGTAAACTAGCTGAAAAGCTTGTTTGGGTTATGGCTTGCTGAGAATTTGCAAGTGTACAGAAATCTCTGATGACTGGCTTTTTATACCAGGACAAATTTAAGTTTGAGATGTAAATCCTGGAAAAGTTCTTCCTCAACTGCGATTAGTGAAACTTGCTGTTTGAGGTAAAAGCTCATAGGATTTTATTTTGAGTTGTCTGATGGATCACAATCCATCGATAATCAATAATCCACCATCTTGAGAGAAATGCCACAAGCTATTCAGAGAATGTGATACTGGTGGGAAGTCAGCATCAGGAAAAGCTGAGAGGGCAATTTTAGCCTCAGTCTAAGATGGGATCCTCCTAGCTTAGTTTCCCCATTATATTGCTTTGAAAGGGAACGGTACCCACTTGGCTATTCCTGAGTCTAGCTATGAGGTGGATTTGATACTGCATGGCTGGAAAATTGTGAATTATCTGAATCCAAACAGAGCTAAGGATGTTTTATCCTCTCAAAGTTGGGCCTTAAATCTAGTCTCTGCTTTATCTCTGGGCCCTGCAGTTTTTTCTGTCAGATTTATGTCTTCCAGACTATGCGCCATTCACCTACAGTTGGTAGCAAACAATGAGTATCAGCCAACGTCCCCACATCATTCCCTGGATGCAGCCTGTGCTCGGTTCCAGTCAACCTCCTCTTTGGGACCCCCTTGAGGCAGGGACAGCTCTAGACCCCTTGCCAGCAGGAAGCAGTTTCAGAAGCCAAGACCTTTGCCCCTTACCCCAAAAGAATTTGGGTCCCATTTGTTTGAAGGGAGAATGATAAGGATGGGATCTAAACCCCAAAAAGGAAAAACCCTGGACTTTCCCACATGGCCAAATCTTGTTCTCCTGAGGTTGTAATTCCCTATGGCCCCAGGCCACTTCCCACCATTAATCCTATCTAGGCTCTATTCTCCCTTGACCATCCCTGGAGTTCTATTACCTCACAGACTACTTGGCCACTCCTAGATTCCTCCCACAGTCTTTCTGCATGTAAGGTCCATCTTGTTTCCATTAAGATGCTGGGATTCTTATAATCTAGCTACTGCTCAGATTCTTAAAATCTAGCTAATAGCTTACTAATGTTCAGACTCCTTAAGAGTCTGCCCAATATGATGGATGTTCTAATAAACCTTGTGTTTGGCCGAAAAACAAAACAACTATTGGGATAACTATCTTATGAGCAAAATTTAACAAAAGGATAGAACAAGGCATGTTCTTTCTAAGCAAGATAATATTTATTAACAGTGATGTGTATAGCTGCCAATAAATGTCAATGGCTTGCCTCAGTTTATACCAAAATAAAGATGTAACTCATTTTTATAAGCATAGAACAAAGAACAGAAAACACATCATTGGTTACTGAATTGGCAACATCATGGGGTCAAGGGATCATGACAGGTCATGCATTAAAGAAAGTGGGTTTACAAAGACTCTTGCTTCTGGGATAAGAACACACCATATGACAAAAACTGCTGGGAAAACCGGAAAACAGTATGGCAGAAACTAGGCAAAGACCAACATCTCACACCTTATACCAAGATAAGGTCAAAATGGGTACATGATTGAGACATAAAGCATTAAACTACAAGCAAATTAGGAGAGCAAGGAATATTTTACCTGTCACATTTATGGAGAAGGGAAGAATTTCTGGCCAAACAGGAGATAGAGAGCATTATAAAATGCATAATGGATAATTTTGATTATATTAAGTTAAAAAGTTTTTGCACAAAGCCAATGCACTCAAGATTAGAAGGGAAAGCAGAAAGCTGGGAAACAATTTTTACAGCCAGAGTCTCTAATAAAGGCCTCATTTCTAAAATATATAGAGAACTGAGTCAAATTTATAAGAATACAAGTCATTCTCCAATTGATAAATAATCAAAGGATATGAACATGTAGTTTTCAGATGAAGAAATTAAAGCTATCTATAGTCATATGAAAAAATGTTCTAAATCACTACTGATTAGAGAAATGCAAATTAAAATAGCTCTGAGGTACCATCTCACACCTATCAGACTGGCTAATATGATAAAACAGGAAAATGATAAATCTTGGAGAAGATGTGGGAAAATTGGATCACTAATGCATTGTTGGTGGAGTTGTGAACTGATCCAACCATTCTGGAGAGTAATTTGGAACTATGCCCAAAGGGCTATATAACTCTTTGATCCAGCAATACCACTACTAAATCTCAAAGAGATCATAAAACAGGGAAGAGGACCCACATGTACAAAAATATTTATAGAAGCTCTTTCTGTGGTGGCAAAGGATTGGAAACCTAAAGGAAGCCTATCAATTGGGGAATGGCTGAACAAGTTGTGGTATATGAATGTAATGGAATACTATTGTTCAATAAGAAATGGTGAGCAGGCAGATTTCAAAAAAACCTAGAAAGACTTGTATGAACTAATGCTGAGTGAAGTGAGCAGAACCAGAAGAACACCGTACACAGCAACATTGTGTGATGACTGACTTTGTTATTAGACTTAGCTATTCTTAGCAATGCAATGATCTAACAATTCCAAAAGACTCACGATGGAAAATGCTATCCACATACAGAGAAAAGAACTATGGAATCTGAATTCAGATCAAAGCATACTATTTTCTCCTTTTTTGTTGTTTTTGTCTTCTTCTTTCTCATGGTTTTTCCCCTTTGTTCGGATTCTTCTTTCAAAACATGGCTAATGTGGAAATATTTTTAATATGACTGAACGTGTACAGCCTATATCATATTGCATGCTGTCTTGGTAAAGAGAAGGGGAAGGAGAGAGCAAAAAATTAGGACTCAAAATCTTATAAAGTGAATGTTGAAAACTAATAATAAATTAATTAAGGAAAAAATGGGTTTATACATTCATGGAAAGAAGACCACCTCTCTCTGCCTCTAAGGAATGTTCTTGTGAATTTGTGGGCCCCAGCTGCATCCCAAGGTCTTTTTTGTGTTTCCAAACCTAAGTTTTAATGTAGAAGATCTTCACAGTGTCAATAGAAATAAATGCCACTTTTTTAAAGTAAAAAAATAAATTTCTACTGCTTATTGACTGTAAAAATGAAAGAAAATGTATTTATGCATAGACATAAATACACATATATTTACTTATACATAATCTGAAAGGGGAAGGCATTAGCCGAGGAACCAGGAAAGGACTCCTACAGAAGGTAGGATTAAAGTTGAGTGTCAAAGAAATCTAAGGGAACTAAAGGTAAAAAGTAAGGAAGGAGAGGGGTGGGCACAGAGATGGGATACACAGAATCAAGGAAAAGCAAGTAGAAGACTGGTATAGCCAGATCATGGAGTACTTGAAAGGAGTAAAGACTGGAAAGACCTTTAAATGCTAATCAGAGGATTTCCTACTTGATCCCGGAAGTAAATAGGGAACCACTAGAGCTCACTGGGCAGAAGGTGGGATGGGGGTTGGGAGGTAAAAGTAGGCATTGAGAGGAGGAAGAAGGATGACAGTGTCAGATCTACACTTAAGGAAAATCACCTTAATAACTGAGTAGAGATTGGATTGGAATGGAAAGAGATTAGAAGTAGAGAGACCAACCAAAAGGCTTTAATCTAGGTATTCTGTGATGAAGGTCTAAACTAGGGTTATGGTAAAGAGTGGAGATAAAGGGACACATATGAAAAATGTTGTGAAGATAGAAAGGGTAGTGGATTTGGTAGTAGAGTGGATATGTAGGGTGAATGAAAGGAGTCAAAAGATGACACAAAAACTATGCCTGTGTAAATGGGGAAAATATTGATGATATAGTAATAAGGAGATTTAGAAGAGCTAAAGGTTTTCTGTAATCTTTCTAAGCCCTTAACATATATGAATTGATTATTACCTTCTTGATAGATGGAGCTTTGCTAGCCCTAGACTCCATATCCCAGTCCCAGAGCTTTAGGTATTTAACTGTCTTGGGGCCTCTTTGATGGGAGTTCTTCGACTTTCAAATTTCCGAGTGAATTATATGCTTGAAAGTCCTAAAGCTTTCTACTCTTATTTAACATATAGTTCCAAACTACTTTTCCTGTGCTTATACATTACTCCCCTTCACATCCTATATGGTCCAGTCCAATTGGCCTTTTTACTGTTCCTCAACAGCAGCACTCCATTTCTCATTTTCATATTTTTGCATAGGCATGAGGATGTTGTCATGCCTATTATGCCTAGAACTTCCTCCTCACTTCTGTCTCTAAGAATCTCTAATTTCCATGAAGATTCAGCTCAAGCTTTATCTTCTATATATAGCCTTTGTTGTCTGTTTGTACCTTGTATTTATTTTATACACATACAGGTACATCTCCACATCTATAAGGCACATACCTTTGCCTACCCCCCCCTTAATGCTGGTGCCTATCTCCCTTAATACTGGCGACTGTGCTCTGTTGACTGTTTCTAATTTATCCTGTATGTAGATATAGATACAGATACACACACATCTTATTTGTTTATACTTCCTTGTATGTTGTCCCCACCATTAGATTGCAAACTCTTTGAGAGTAGGGACTGTTTTTTGGCTTGCTTTGTATACCAAGAGCTTAGTATAGTGTTAGGCACATATCAACTGCTTAATAAATGCTTACTGACTGACCATATACATACATACACACATATGTAAATACATATGCATGCGTATACACACATCTATGCCTATGTGTATGGCATATCTATATATGTATACAATTATATAACACACCAATATCTATATGCATGCGTGTATGTGTATATGTCGTTATTGTTCTGTCATGTTTGACTCTTCATGACCCCGGGGACTACAGCACATACCAATAATGGCCATGGGGTTTTCGTGACAAATGTACTGGAGTGCTCTGCCATTTCCTTCTCCAACGGAATAAGGCAACAGAAGTTAAGTGACTTGCCCAGAGTCACAAAGCTAACAAGTATGTTAGGCAGGATTTGAACTGGCTTAATGCTCTATCCATGAGCCATCTAATTGCCTCTATATGTATAGTATACTTTCACTGATATGCATCTATATTATATAACCTATGCTTACATATACAACCATTTAGGTAATACATCTAAACACATATGTGCCTACATTTGTATCTATATTTAATACTTATGCCTATACACAAATATACATAAACATATATCTATGTCTACATCTATTCATCTCTCCAACTAGTCACAAATCTAAACTCACACACATATATACATACTCTTCCAGAATGTAAGTTCATTGAGGATAGGGATTTTCATTTTTGTCTTTGTATCACCAGCACTTAAGTCAGTGTCTGATAGTAGGTACTTCATAAATATTTATTGATTAAGTGACTAAGTCCATGTCATATGAGGTCCACTTGAAGGAACTGGGAATGTTTACCAGAAGAAAAAACTTAGGGGGCACATAACAACTCTCTAAGTATTTGAATGACTGTCTTCTGTAAGAAGGACTAGACTGGTTCTGTTTGGCCCTAGAAGAGGATGCAATGGGTTGAAGCTGCAAAGAGGAAAATTTATAATTGATGTCAGTAAAAACTTTCTAACAATTCTGACTGTCCAAAAGTAGACTGTGTTCCCTTGAGAGGTGTATTCTTCTTCCTCGGAGGTCTTCAAGCTGAGGTGTTTGAAACATGTTAGAGAGAATTCCTTTTTTTTATAGTTTGGAATAGATGGCACATGAGTTTCCTTCTAACTCCCGAGTTCTGTGGTTATTACATTCCATACAAACTGCATTTTTACTTGCTGTTTTTCATTCACTACATCTATACTCCATCTCTTTGCCTTTGCATAGACTTGTCTACAAGTCTGGAATGTACTCCCAACTTATCCTTGCCTCTTAGAGTTAGAGATCATAGAAGCATAAATGTAGAGCTGTCAGGGAATTCAAATGCTATGTAGCTCAACCCTCTCATGTTACAGATGAGGAAACTAAGACTCACGGAGGTTATATGATTTTCTCAAGATCTCTGGTAAAGTATTATAAGTACTAATGAGTAAGCATTTGAACTTGGGTTCTCTGACACCAGAGTTTATGTTCTTTCCACTAATACACGGTGCTCCTCTCTGGCTTTGTTCACACTTAGTTCAACATCTACCTCCTACACAGAACTTTTATTGGTGTCCTTCACTGATGTGTTATATATCTTTCTTGAAATTACTTTGTATACATTTATCTGTGTGCATGTTGTTTGCATCCTACCCCCAACAAAATATGAACTCTTTAAAGAGTAAAAGGCAGTTTTACTTTTTTTACTCTGCATTTTCACTGACTTATAGTAGGTACCATATCCCTAGTACCTTAGAATAAGTACATTAACTCTTGTTTGACTTGAATTAAGATAAGTTACATAAAAATAAAGCAAAAATGTAGCAAAAAGAGTCATAGTTATTTGCATGAATTCATTTTTCCTCTACAAAATTGTGGAATACAACTGAAACTATTGCATCATCAGGGTAGGGTGTTCCAGGTCAGAACATCCTCTACCTGTAAATTGGCATCTCTGGAATTAAAGAAGTGCTAGAGTTGCCAAAAATGAATAGAGCTTTTAAATGTTTGGGCAAAAACTGTGTTTATCTGTGAATCAGAAATATTTTTTATACTATGAACATTACAGTTCCAATAAAGAAATAGGTCAGATTTGATGCTAAGAAGGAAACCATAACAAAAAATTTCCATGAAATGATAGGGATTGCATATCAAGGAAAAAAAACCTATCACTATAATAAACAATTTTCCTAGTTATACCTGTTATGAAAGTATTTTTAAATGAAATAAATATCAGTATAAATTTCATGGAATGCTTTCTCTTAAGTTATATTCTTTTAAATAAGTCTATAAAACACAGTACATAAGTAGAAAAAAATAACCAAAGTGAGACAAAGTTGCCTCTTTTCTCTTAATCGTCTATGTCCAAAGTATAGGTAGAGAAAGGAAGGAGCTAGAGGTACGTGTGATTTGTGTGTATTTCTTGTTAAAAATATGAAATTGAGGACAGAAATATAGAAGAGCCAAAAATTGAGTAAAATAAGATATGAATTTTCAATCAATTTTACAACCACCACTCCTACTATCCACTACTACAAATAAGTAAAATGATCTACTGATTTGGAACTGTATATTATCACTAAATTTTATATAATTTTATTATAATAGAGAAAAAAGTTTGATCAAGATTTAATATAATTTTAACATCAATAATAAAATAACATGAATGACAGGCAATTATTAGGCCATCAAGTTAGTAGATGACACTTTTCAAAATATACTTCAAAAGCAAACTTTCTTTATTCTTTGTTTCATAAGATATAAGGTTTGCCTGAATTTTCTGGATGCCAAGTTTAGCTGGGTAAAATCAACAATCACTAAATTATGAAATTAAACCATACCATTTTGCTTATATTAAAGCACATATACTACACTGTGATCCCATAATGTTACCATATTAATAAATATAGTATCCTTATATACTGACAAAATTTCCTCTCATAAACCTGGGAGCTGTGGATGGAAAGTAACACATTATTTATGAACTTCTAGTGTTTGGTTTACTCACATTTATGATGATATTCAGAGACTCATCATTGGGTAGAAAAATGCAAACACTTCTTCGGTCTTGCATGACTCTATTATTATGGAAGCTCAATTTGTTCATTGTATTCCAGGCTTCCTCTATTGGATTAGAGTTGTGCTCTGAGACCTTGTAGATTCCAAAGGTTCAGAGCACTCGGAAGCCAAATATCATCCTCATCACACACGTCACAGGATAGGAAAGGTGGCATCTGACTGCAAAAGCATCACAGCTGAAAAGGAAATGAAGATACTAGTATAACAACAAGTATACAGTAGGAAAAGGAAAGAATTTGAACACAGTATCAATATTGCTGACTTTTCACAATCACAAGTTAAAAAGACAGACCTCATATGTATTTGTAATTCAGAACATGAATTTTAATTATCTCATACTCTTAAGTACCTACTATGTGCAAGCCACTGTAGTGAATACAAAGAAGTATAAGATGGTCCCTCCCTTCAGTGAACTTAAAATTTAGTTAAGTGGTAAATTCAGTAGAGATGCCCAGGGAAGGGCTCATCATGGGCTGTGTTCTAGGGCAGAAGAGGTAAGATTTGAATTAGATTTTGAAGCTAGGGTAGGAATTAGATTGAAAGGAAAAAGAAGGTATTCAAGGCAAAGTGAAAAGTCTGAATACATGTACAGAAGAAGAATACACACGGTATTGCTAGGTGTGTGCTCAGCCATCTTTGGCAGCACTAGGATTAACAGTTGTAGCTATCTGGAAACGGGAGGAGGGAATAAGCCCTTTCCCTTCTTGGCTTCAATCAGAGATGAGCCCCTCAAAGTCAAGGTTACTTAACTGAAGAGGAGGCAGGTTTGTAATCATTGACAAGGTATGGTATCCTTGATTCAAAACTGACAACAGGTAAAATCAAGGTCACATCATTAGCAGGATGGCAGAATAGTTATTTTTTACAACTTCCAAACAAACTCAAAAGTAAAATAGTGTCAAATCTAGAATAATTCAATCTACAGGATAAGAAGACAGAAACAGCACAAGGTTTGTTTTTTTTTTTTTAAGATGCATGAAATAACATTGGACAACTTGGGGCTCTCACTCAGTGTTTCCACCCCAGGCCTTCATCACTTGTCAGACACTGCCAACACAAGCAACCTGAAAGGGTTGTGCTTCAGGACAGAGGAGTACCTCTATTCCTGGTACTTCTAAGGCAGTGCCTCAACCTGAAACCATCACATACCTCACAAGAGGAAGAAGACATTGACTCAGTCTATCTGTGTGAAGAAAAAGTATTACATTGTGCTAGAAGAAATAGAACAAAACCAGCTAAAGGGGAAATTCCAGAGGTTTCCATCCTTGAGGGAAAAAGAATTAGAACTCTAGTTGGGATTAGTCCTCTCTCCAAAGAGTTCTTTCTGAAAAAGGATACAAGCTTGGCTTATACCCTCCCTCACATCACTTTCTGAGAAGGCTGAGAGAGTAGGACAGGTCCTTTTGATTTGAGATACAGAATGACTTCTGCCACACAATACAGTTTCCTTCATAAATATTTCTAAGATGATGACACT
The DNA here is from genome assembly GCF_900497805.2 of Vombatus ursinus. Classification (NCBI taxonomy): domain Eukaryota; kingdom Metazoa; phylum Chordata; class Mammalia; order Diprotodontia; family Vombatidae; genus Vombatus; species Vombatus ursinus. Next base: position 315,072 of record NW_020944524.1, on the reverse strand, counting down.
GCAGAACAAAGGCCATCTAAAACAAATTTAAAAATCAAGTCAAATCAAATTAAATTAATACACAAAGCTGGCAAAAATGACAAAAACAGAAATTTATCATTGGAAGAGCTTCAGGAGGATAGGTACATTGAAAGGCTATTGGGGAAATTGTAAAATCCAAACATTCTGGAAAATAATTTGGAAATATACAGCAAAAGTCACTAAATAGACATAACCACTGACCCAGCCTTATCATTACTAGGCTTATATCACAAAGCAATAAATGAAATACGTGTGCAAAAATATCTATAACAGAACTTTGTGCTGTAGTAAAGAACTCGAAAAATGGGTATCCATAAATTACCCTTCCCTATTTTGACCCTATGGTGAACCTGTTCAATTCTCACTGAAGAGCACTTCAGTCTCCTTTCCTTAAGTGTTTTCCCTTATCATCCTGTTACTGATATTACCCAATCACATCTCAAACCTATACTACTCATACCATCCCTTGCATTTTACCCTATCCATGCAGCTGAATGAAGATGGAGAAAATCACAAAACCATGCTTACTGGGTTCACTACAAATTATGCTACAAATCTGAACCTGGCTGCCACTATAGCAAGGCAATTCTTTTATACCTCCCTAATCAATGCATTATCCCCCTTACTACACTGGCTTTTCTGAAACTCCATAGCTTCCACTCCCCCTACTCTCTGAGTCAAAAAACTTTTCTCATATTTCAGTGACAAAACTGAGGCCATTCTCTAAGAGCTCCTTCTTCTACCCTGTTCATCTCACGTAACCCAGATGCCATCTGCCTTTATCTCTTTCACTCTCATCTCACATGAAGAAGTGGCCCTTTTATGTGCATAAGTGATCCCATCCCATCCTTTCTTCTACATCAGACTGCCCATCTATCATCCCTACTCCCTCACTAATCTTTAATCTCTCCCTATTACTGGCTGTTTCCCAGTTGCCTATGTACAGGTTCATGTGTCCCTCTCCCTAAAAAAGCCTCCCTTGATCCATCCAATCCTGCTGGTAATTGTCCTATCTCTCTCCTCTTTTGTGGCTAAAATCTTGGAGAAGGCCATCTTTAAAAGGTTTTTCCATTTCCTTTGCTCACTCTATTCTTTAACTCTGAAATCTGACTTTTAATTTCATCATTCAATTGAAACTGTTCCCACCAAAGTTACCAAAGAGCTTTTAAATTGTCAAATCCTAATGACCTTTTTTCAATCTTCATCCTTCATCCTGAAGCCTTTAATACCTTCTTTTTTATTCTCTCTAGGTTTTGGTGACACTACTTTGCCTGGTTCTCCTTTTACCTAACAGTCATTTAAACTCGCCATGTGCAAAACTGGATTAATTACATATTCCCTCCAAACTTCTCTTCCTTTCTTATTACTGTACCCATCACCCTCCCAGTCACTCATGCTCACAACCTACATGTCACTCTCAACTCCTCTTTTTCATTCTCCACATCGAATCAGTTGCCAAATTCTGTTCTTTTGATATTTGTTTTGATCTCTAAAGTATAACCCCTTCTCTCTGCTGACTGCCACTACTATGGTACAGACCTTCATCACCTCACACCTGAATTACTGTAGCGCCCTGTTAGTTGGCTGTCCTGCCTCAAGTTTCTCCCCACTCTAGTCTGTCCTTCACTTGACTGTCAAACTGATCTTCCTTAAGTACAGGTCTGACCATGTCACACCTTCACACACACTAATTCAATAAACTTCAGTGACTCTATTACCTCTAGGTTCAAATACTGAATCCTGTTTTGATTTTAAATCCCTTCATAACCTGGATCCTGCATACCTTTCCAGTGTTCTTATACTTTAGTCAACCCCTACATACTCTGTGCTACAGTTACACTGGCTTCCTTGCTGTTACTCACACACGTAACACTTTCAACTAAGTGTTTTCACTGGCTGTCCCTCATGCTTGTAACACACTCTCCTCATTTCTATCTTCTGGTTTCCCTTGAAACGTTTCCTTCAAGTTTCAACCAACTAATGAGTTTCTTACCTCCTGCCAGAACTATTTCCAGGTCCTTTATCTGTCTTCCCTCTGAGATCATCCCCAATTTTATTCTGCATAAATCTTGTCTGTTGAACTACAAATAAACAGACCTTAATAACACATTTAAAACTATCACAAGATAGTTTCAACAAATGTAGAAAAACTTTTGATAAAATATTTATGTTAAAAAACACTAGAAAAAGTAAATGGACTTTTCTTCAAAGTGGTAAACTATCTACCTAAAAGCAAGAATCAGCATTATCTATAATGGAGAAACTTTTTCTGCCATTTTCTTTTTTACAGTTTATTTTAACATTCACTTTTTAAAATGCTGAGTTCCAAATTTTTTTCTTCCCTGTACTTCCTCTCCCACCCATTGAGAAGGCAAATAATATGATATTAATTATACATGTGAAATAATGCAAAACATATTTCCATATTAGCCTATGTTGCAGGGAAGGCAAGAAAAATAAAGTAAAAAAAAAAGCATGCTTCTATCTATACTCAGAGTTCATCAGTTTTCTTTGTAGGTAGATAGCATTTTTTCATCACGAATCCTTTGAACTGTCTTGGATCACAAGAGTGATTAGAATACCTAACTCTTTCACAGATGACTGTTGTTATAATATAGCTATTACTGCATAAATTGTTCTCCTGGTTCTACTCTACTTTGCATCAGTTCATTTAAGTCTTCCCAGGATTTTCTGAGGTGATCCCCCTCATCATTTCTTATAGCACATAGTATTCCATCACAATAATATGATTTTTATTTATTTTTTTTATTTTGGCTAGACAATGGGGTTAAGTGACTTGCCCAGGGTCACACAGCTAGTAACTATTATGTGTCTGAGGCCACATTTGAACTCAGGTCCTCCTGAATCCAGGGCCGGTGCTCTACCCACTGCGCCACAGTCATATGATTGATGGGCATTCTCTCGCTTTCCAACTCCTTGCCACCACAAAAAAGCTGCTAAATTAAAACAACTCTGAGGTACCACATCACACCTATCAGATTGGCTAACATGACAAAACAGGAAAATGATAAATGTTGAAGAAGATGTGAGAAATTTGGAACACTAATGCATTGTTAGTGGAGTTGTGAACTGATCCAATCATTCTGGAGAGCAATTTAGAACTATGCCCAAAGGGCTATAAAACTCTGCATACCCTTTGATCCAGAAATACCACTACTAGGTCTGTATCCCAAAGAGATCATAAAAAGAAGGGAAAAGGGCCCACATGTACAAAAATATTTAGGGCAGCTCTCTTTGTGGTGGCAAAGTATTGGAAATTGAGAGGATTCCCATAAACTGGGGAATGGCTGAGCAAGTTGTGGTATATGAATGTAATGGAATATTAATGTTCCATAAAAAATAGTAAGCAGGCAGATATCAGAAAAACTTGGAAAGACTTGCATGAACTGATGCTGAGTGAAGTGAGCAGAACCAGAACACTGTACACAGTAACGGCAACACTGCGTGATGACCAACTTTGTTAGTCTTAGCTTTTCTAAGCAATGCAATGATCTAAGACAATTCCAAAAGACTCATGATGGAAAATGCTATCCACATCCAGATAAAGAACTATGGAGTCTAAAATCAGACTGAAGCAGATTGAAGGGAAAATATTCTCTTTTTTTTTTGTTTTTCTTTCTCGTGATTTTTCCCTTTGTTCTGATTCCTCTTTCACAACATGCCTAACGTGGAAATATTTTTAATATGATTATACATGTATAGCCTATATCAGATTGCATGCTCTCTTGGGGAGGGAGGAGAGGGGGGAAATTTAGAACACAAAATCTTTTAAAGTAAATGTTGAAAACTAATAATAAAAAGAGCAGCTAAAATATATTTATACAGATAGGTCCCTTTCTTTGTTCTTGTGTTCTCTTTGGAATACAGACCTAGTAGCGGTCAAAGGGTATGCACAGTTTTACAGCCCTTTGGGCATAGCTCCAAATTGTTCTCCAGAATCGTTTGACCAGTTCACAACTCCACGCATTAGTGTACCTGTTTTTCCATACCCCATTATCCCCTCTAGCATTTGTTATTTTTCCTTTTCTGTCATGTTAGCCAACTTACTGGTGTGAGATGGTACCTCAAAGTAGTTTTAATTTGCATTTCTCTAATCAGTTTTGATTTAGAGCATTTTTTCAAATGACTATTGATAGCTTTTGTTTCTTCTTCTGAAAACTGTTCATTCATATCCTTTGACCATTTATCATTTGGTGAATGGCATTAGAGGTTTTTCCAATAAGATCAGGGGTATAGCAAGACTGGCCAATACTACTATTCAATATAGTTTTAGAAATATTACCTATTACAAGAAATTGAAAAAGAAATTGAGAAAACAAGTTCAGGCTAAGAGGAAACAAAATCATCAACATACTCAGATAAATATTCATTGAAACAATATCAGTAAAGTGGCAGGATATAAAGTAAACCCACAAAAAATGATCAGACTTTCTGTATATTACTTTTTTTTAATAGCAAGAAGTGATAGAAAAAAAAAGGTTCAAAGGAAACACAGAATGTATAAAGTATCTAGAAGTATACCAAGGCACACTGAGAAAACACGTGACGATAAGAACAAAATACTTTTTACTAAAATAGAGGAGGACTTAATTGGAAAGATATTAACTTCCATGGTCAAGCCATGAATAATAATATAATAAATGTATGTAAAATATATTTATATTAATTATAACAAAAATTTAAATACTTACAATAAAAATGGAAATACTACCTAAATTAAGTTAGAAATTTATTGCCATACTAATCAAACCACCAAAACAAAATCATAATGAAATTATCCAGACAAAACCATTGCATTAAATCAATCTGGAAGAACAAAAGGTCAATGATTTCAAGAAAAAAAAAAGTTAACAGTACCACATCTTAAAACTACATTACAAAGCAACAATCATCAAAACTATTTGGTACTAGTAAAAAATTAGAAAAGTTGATCAATAGAACTGACTGGGTAAATAAGACCCAAAAGCAATCAAATACAGTAACACAATGTTCAGTAAAACCAAGGACATGGAACACTGGGGTAAATGACTATTTGACAAAAACTTCAAGGCAAAACAGAAATCAGTCTAGCAGAAAATAAGTTTATACCAAAATCTTATACCATCTATTACAAAATACTTTAAATACAATCATATGTAATAACACATACTTTGTACAACTATAGCTAAGAAAAGAACATTTACTTAAATATAAAGATGATCATAAAAGACAAAATGCACAATTTTGATTCCATAAAAAAAGTTTCCTCACAAACAAAATAAAGTTAAAATAAGAGAAACCACTGGGGAAAATGTTCACAGAAAATTTCTTTGATACAGTTCTAACATCCAGGATATATAAATAATTCATAGAAAAAAATAACTCATCAGGAATAAGAGTAACCACAAGTAAGATAAGTGGTCAAAAGATACAAACTTTTATTTCTCAAAAAAAAAGAAAGAAAGAAAGAAAGGAAGAAAGAAAAAAAGAAAGAAAGAGAACTGTAAGCTACAAATTGCAATATGCTCCAAATCAGTAATTAGGGGAGAAATACAAAATAAAACAACTACCTTACACTAATCAGATTGGCAAAGATAATGACAAAAACAAATTGTTGGATGGGTTTGGTCATAAAAGCATAATTGTGTATTGTTGGTGGAGCTGAACCACAACAATTTTTCAAAACAATTTGTAATTAGACCAAAAAGTTGACTAAATTGTCCCTTCTCTTTGACCCAGAGATTAGGCTCATATTCAATGAAATCAAAGATAGAGAGAAAGGTTCCCTATGCATAAGAATATTTATATTAGAACTTTCCATTATAGCAAAAATCACAGGGGCAGTGGGGGCGGGGGTGATTGGGGCTGGGAGGAAAGACTCTATCAATTGGAGAAAGGATAAATAAACTACGCTATTGTACTAAGGAAATTTTGCTGTGTAGAATTTTATAAGTGAATATGCTGGATTCAGAAAAGTAAACAGGAAAAGGAGAACAACATACAATAACAAACAAAAATAGAGTGAAATAACTCTGAAAGACCTCAGAACTAAAGCATGGACCAAATGTGACTTCAAAGGTGTAAGAATTAAGCACTACCTTATACCCTTGGGCATAAGTGATAGACTACAAGCACAAAATCAGACATGTATTCTCATAGACGACAAAAGGTTGCTTTGTTTTGTTTGACCATACATATATATTACTTACAAGGAAGGGCTTCTACTTGTTCTTTTAAACATCAGTAAAGCATCTTAAAAGATGCACGCAAGATACAAAGGGGAGGTGGAAAAGGGGACACAAGGAATATATCACTGCATTCTTAAGCTTATTACAAAAAATCAGACCTTATTAATAACAAAACAGGTGGCTAAAAATAATTATTGTCAAATATGTCTACTTCTCCAAACTAAACATAGTTTTTATGAATGCCACGTACACGTGAATCAAATGCATCTCTGCAGATGAATGCTTCAAGGCAATCCTTTACACCTCCCTATCTCACTCACCACAGGGTTCTTTGAAATCTTTTCACTTCTCCTCAAAACTCCATGGCTCCTCCTTGTCACTTCCCACCATCTCAGCCAAGAATCCTGCATCATATTTTACTTAAAAATTGAGGCCCCTCACCTAGAGCTCTCTCTTCTCCCTTCCTCCACATCTCAAATACCAGATGTCCTTCTGTTACTATCTGAGCCTTCATTCCTGTATCACATAATGAAGTGGCCCTTATCCTTGCCAAGGCAAACTCCTCTAAAAGCATAAATGATCCCATCTTCTTCAGGAGATTTCCCTTTATCATCATCACTCTCTCACTGAATCTTCATTCTTTCCTTGTCTACTGGTTGATTCCTTACTATCTATGAGTATGCCTACATCTCCCATGTTCACCCACAAAAAGTCCTTACTTCGTTTAATCATCTATCCATCCACCCATCCATGATAGCTATTGTCGTATTATCTCTCCTTCCTTTAGTGGCTAGAATCCCTGAGAAGGTTGACTTCATTTTCTCTCACTCTCAAGTCTCTACTGACCTTCAGTCTTATATCACCAATTGCCTACTGGACATCCCAAACTGGAAATCTTATAGAAATCTTATGTTGGTTCCACTTCCTGGAGCCAAGATGGTGGAGTAAGAAGTAAGTTGCTCTCAATCCTCCCTTATTGACCTCTGAAAGCCCAGAAAATATCTACCCAGGAAAAACCCTACGCCAGCAAAAAGACAGGGCACTGCAGTCTTGTAGCCCAGGAAGCTTGGGGGATTAAAGGACCTCTTGGTCCTTCTTGCTCTGGGTAAGGAGAAGCAGTACAGGATGGGAGGTGTCCCAGCAACCCAGCAGCAAGCCCCACCTCAGCACACTAAGGGGAGATTCTGAAACTCAGGTTGGTGGAGCAGTCAAGTGTCAAAACCAGGACCTCCCTAGAACAGGTAGGGAAACCGGTAGACACCAGCTTGGAAAATGTAAGGTATAAGAAATTATGTTTCCACAGATGTAGAGGAAGTGGTACTAACAATAGAACTCAGAAGTTGTCTACAAGAGTACAATAGATGGATGAGGATACTCACAGCTAATACTAACAAATAGAGCTTCACAGAAAGATTTGTTGTGGCTTGCTATTGACCTTAAAGGAAGATTAAGATTTACATAAGTCAGAAAGAGAAAGAGCAATATTCCAAGCAGGGAAGAAGAGGATGACGGGTAGTATTTATTTAGAAAGTAGCTAAGAACTAAGGTTGAAAAAATCGCATGGTTCAACTGGAGGGAAGGTTCTGGAGAGAAATTTTAAAGTTTTAGATTTATCTTAAAAAAAAAAGCTTTTATTGATTATCTTCTGATTCTTATATATCATCATTGTTATCCTAAGTATCCCACCTATTCCCCTTCCCAGAGAGTCATCTCATATAACAACTAATATTTTTTAAGGAGGAAAAAAAAAATCAGTAGAACTGATCAATACATTGAAAGAGTCTAAAAACATGTGCTGTGTGTAATACCTATGGACTTACCTAGTCAATGAAGGGGTGAATTAGGAATGAACTTTCATATCTCTTCAATAGAGTCCCGTTGGATCTTTATAATTCTGTCACATTTACTTTTGATTTGGGGGGTTACAGTTATTTTACGCATTAATGTTGCAGTAGCTACTGTGTATATTGTCTTCTTGGCTCACTTCACTGCATCAGTTCATATAAATCTATATATTTCTGTACTTATCACACATGTCATTTCCTACACCACAATAATATTTCATCACATTAATGTACCACACCGTATGTTTAGCCATTCCCTAACTAATGAGCATCTACTTTGATTCTAGTTCTTGCCGATCAGAAAAAATGCTGTTATAAATATTTTTCAGTATATGAAGATTTTTATCTTATAGATAGCTTCCTTGGGGTATATGCCCAGCAATACAATCTCTGGTTCAAAGAGTAGGAACATTTTATTCATTTTATTTGCATAATTCCAAAATGTTTTACAAAATGGTTGTGCCATTTCACAACTACAACAACAATGAATTACTGTCCTTATCATTTCACAATCCCTCCAACATTTTTTTTTATTTTTGCCCATTTGTGGGGTGTGAGATGAAACCTCAGGGTTGTTTTGATTTGCATTTTTCTTATTATTAATTATTTTGGACATTCTTTCATTTGGTTGTAAATACTTTGCAATTCCTCTTTAAGAACCGTTTGCTTATATTTTTAAACTTATATATTGGGAAATGATTATATAAGTCATAAATTTATTATTACTGATATTATGTACATATTGAATTGATTGACTGAATATATATTGATAAATAAATAAAAATATAAAACTGTTTATATGTCTAGGGTACCAAAACTTTTCCAGGAAAATTTGATACAAAGATTTTCTTCCCCATTCAACAACTACCCTTCTTATACTAGGCACATTATTTTATCTATACAGAATCTTTTCAGATTCAAGTAATCAAAGTATCTATTTAATCTTTTGTAATGGCCTCTATAGTTTAAGAATGCATCTCCTACACACAGCTGTGAGAAGTACACGATAGGTTTCTCTTTAATATTAAGATTGTATATCCACATAGGATATATGTGGAACATGGAGTAAATAACACTAAAGAAAAGAACTACTTAAAAATCAGAAATTTTCCAAAAAGCAGAAGAGTTACAAAATTCTTACAGAAGAAAATAAATCTTGAAAAATTAGTACTGGCTAAGTGGAAGCTAATAATTCTAAGAGACATCAAGATAAATGAAATGGATATATATCTACAAAAATATAAATAACCCAGATTAACAGAAGAAATAAAATAGTTAGATAACCCCATTTTAGAAAAAGAAATTGAACAAACCATCAATGAATTTCCTAAGAAAAAATCCCCAGGGACAGATGGATTCACAAGCAAATTCTACCAAACATCTAAAGAACAATTAATTCTAATACTATGTAAATTATTTGGAAAAACAGGTGTAGTCTGACCAAATTCCTTTTACAACACAAATACTGTGATGATACTTAAACCAGGAAGAGCTAAAACAAAGAAAGAAAACTCTTGACCAATTTCCCTAATGAATATTGATACAAAAATTTTAAGTAAAAAAAATTAGCAAGGAGATTACAGCAATTTATCAGCAGGATCATACACTATGACCAGGTGTGATTTATACCAAGAATGATGATAATAACAAAACGAAGAAATCATTTGATTATCTCAATAGATGCAGAAAGTCTTTGAAAAAACAAAACTCATTCCTATTAAAAACACTAGACAGCATAGGAATCAATGGAGCTTACTTTAATAGGATAAGTAATATTTATCTAAAACCATCAGCAAGCATTATCTGTAATGGGGATAAATTAGAAGCCTTTCCAATACAATCAGGGGTGTAGCAAGGAAGTCCACTATCACCTCTAGTTTTCAATGTTGTGCTAGAAATGTTAGCTACAGTGATAAGAGAAGAAAAAGAAAATGAAGGAATTAGAATAGGTAATGAGGAAACAAAACTCTTTGCAGATGAGTATCTGCTTAAGATAATCCTAAAGAACCAACTAAAAAATTATTTGAAATAATTAACAACTTTAGCAAGGTTGCAGGATACAAAATAAACCCATATAAATCATCAGTATTTCTGTATATTACCAACAAAGCCCTGCAACAAGAGACAGAGAAATTCCACTTAAAATAACTTTAAACAATGTAAATTACTTGGAAGTCTACCTACCAAGACAAACCCAGGAACTATACAAACACTTTTAACACAAATAAAGTCAAATCTAAACAATTGGGAAATTTTAATTGCTCATGGTTCAGCCAATATAATAAAAATTACAATTCTACCTAAATTAATACATTTATTCAGTGTCATACCAATCAAACCACCCAAAAAGTATTTATAGAGCTAGAAAAAATTAGTAACAAAATTCATCTGGAAGAACAAAAGCTCAAAGATATCAAAAGAATCAATGAAAAAAAAAAAGTTAAGAAAGGTGGTCTAGTTGTACCAGATCTCAAACTGTATTATAATGCAGTAATTATTGAAACAATTTGTTATTGGCTAAAAAACAGAGTGGTGGATCCATGGAATATATTACATATACATTACATTATAGTAAATGACTATAGTAATAAACTGAAAGATCCAGGTTTTTGGAACAAAAACTCATTATTTTGCAAAAACTGCTAGAAAAACGGGAAAATAAGAAACTAGGTACAGACCAACATTTCATACCATATACCAGGATAAGGTCAAAATGGGTACATGATTTACACGTAAAGAGTGGTATCATAAGCAAATCAGGAGAGCATGAAAAAGTTTATTTGTCAGATCCACAAATAAGGGAAGAATTTAGGACCTAAGAAAATGTAGAGAACATTACAAAATGTAAAATAGATGATTTTGATTATATTAAATTAAAAAGTTTTTGCACAAACAAACCAATGCAACCAAAAGTAAAAGGGAAGCAGAAAACGGGGGGGGGGGAGGATTTTTGCAACAAGTATCTCTGATAAGGGCCTCATTTGTCAAACATATAGAGAACTGAGTCAAATTTATAAGAATACAAGTCATTCCTCAATTGATAAATGGTCAAAGGATATGAATAGATAGTTTTGAGATAGAAATCAAGGCTATCTATAGTCATATGAAAAAATGCTCTAAATTACTGATTAGAGAAATGCAAATTTAAACAACTCTGAGGTACCACCTCACACCTATCAGATTAGCTAATATGACAAAAAAGGAAAATGATAAATATTGGAGGGGATGTAGGAAAACTAGGACAGTAATGCACTATTGGTGGAGTTGTGAACTGGTCTAACCATTCCTGAGAGCAATTTGGAACTACGTCTAAAGAGCTATAAAACTGCATACAGCAATACCAGTGCTAGGTATATATCACAAAGACATCCAACAAAAGGGGAAAGGACCTATTTGTACAAATATATTTATAGCAGCTCTTTTTGTGGCAGCTAAGAATTGGAAATTGAGGGGATGTCCATCCATTGGGGAATGACTAAACAAGCTGTGGTATATGATTGTGATGAAATATTATTGTGCTAAAAGAAATAACAAGCAGGATGATTTCAGGATAACCTGGAAAGACTTACATGAACTGATGCAAAGTGAAGTGAGTAGAAGTAAGAGAACATTGTACATAGTAACAGCAATATTGTGTGACAAAGAACTGTGAATGACTTATTCTCAGCAATACAATGATGCAAGACAAACCAAAATGACTCATGATGAAACATTTTCCACCTCCAGAAAAAGAATTGATATTGTCTGAATACACACTGAAGCATGCTATTTTTCACTTTCTTTCATTTTTTTTTAAAAATTTGAATCTCCTTGTACAAAATGACTATCACGGAAATAAATGTTTTATATGTAAAACCTGTATCTGATTGTTTACCCTATCCAGAAAGGGGGAGAAGAGGGAGGAAAGGATAGAATTTGTAACTCAAAACTTTAAAAAGAAAACAAATGTTAAAAAAAATTGTCTTAGCATGCAACTGGGGAAAAATAAAATATATAAAAAGAAATAAAAAAATTCAGAAGACTACAAAAAAGAAAGTGTAAAATATCTCAAAAAGTGGACCTGAAAAAATACAACAGCCATTTCAAGAAAACAAATAAACAAACAAAAACAAATGCAGTTAAAAAAAAAAAAAGCAAAGGAATAAATGGACCTTACTTTAGTGTGTTAATTTGCACACATTTTAAATCAAGGGCCAACATTACATGCAAAAAGACCAGAGACATTTACAATAATGATCAGGAAGCAAAATAATGATATCCATTATTGCAACTATTGAATTACATCTAGAAATCTTAGCTACAGTTGTAAGACAAGAAAAAGAAATCAAAGGTGTACGTTTAAGCAAAAGGAATACAGTACTACAGCTTTTAATTAATATCTTCTATTTAGAGATTTCTAAGAAATCAACTAAAATTAATTGAAACTGCTTTAGCAAAATGACATAATATAAAATAAATCCATAGAAATCATTACCTTGTCTATATATTACAAATAAAACCTAGCAGAAAGAGATAGAAAAATTCCATTTAAAGTAATTACAGATTATAAAATATTTGGAAATCTGTTTACAAAAACATACATAGCTCTATGAATATAAGTACTAAACACTACTTATAGAAATAAAGACAGACCTAAAAATTAGAGAAATATTCATTGTTCATGGTTAGGATATACCAATATGATAAAAATGGAAACACTAAATAAATTAATGTATTCGGTGCCATACCAAAGAATTGCTTTCTATTCTGAAGAAAGATAATTTAAGAATCATTGGAATACCTAAAAGTCATGAAGATGAAAAAAGAGCCCAGCCTTCATATTTTAAGAAATCACAAAGGAAAACTGCACAGATACCTCAGGACCAGAGGACAAAATAAAAATTGGAAGATTCCACTGATCACCTCCTAAACAAAATTCCAAAATAAAAAACTTTCAGAAATAGTATACTCATAACCCAGAATTCCTATGTTAAGGAGAAAATACTACAAGCAGCCAGAAAGAAATAATTCAAATAACATGGAGCCACAATCAGGATTACACAAGATTTAGCAATTAACCACTTCAAGGAGTTGAAGGCTTGGAATACAACATTCCAGAAGGCTAAGGAGCTACGATCACAGCCAAGCACAACTTATCCAGGAAAACTGAGTATAATTCTTCAGGGGGAAAAAGTGCATATTTATTGAATTAAATGATTTTAAAGTACTCCTAATGAAAAGAGTAAAGGTGAATAGAAAATCTGACATTCAAGAACAAACCTCAAGAGAAGTATAAAAAGATAAACATAAAGTGAGATGATATAAGAGACTAAACAAGGTTAAACTGGTTAGATCCCTATATGGGAAGATGATACATATAAAGCCTGAGAATTTTATTGCTATGGCTGTTAAAGGGAGTCTACCTAAAGGTCAAAGGTGTGATCATACTATGTTAGGATGAAGGGAAAAAATAGGAAAAACTATCTCACATAAACAGAGCAAGCAAGAAGGAATTATACAAAGGAAGGGAGGTTTGAAGGAGTGAGCAATTCTTAAACCTTATTCTCATTAGAACTGGTTCAAAAGGGGAAGAATATGCATTACAGACAGTTGAGTATAGATATTCATCTTACCCAAAAGGAAAGTAGGAGGGAAAGGGGTAGTATTAGAGAGAGGGTAGATTAAGGAAGGCAGTAGGCAGAGGCAAACCAGACTCCTGAGAAGGATAGAGGGATAAAAAAAAGAGAAGGATAAGTATAAGAGAATAGGATAGAGAGAAATAAGCATTTAGTAATCATAATTGTGGATGTAAATAGGATAAATTCACCCATAAAACAAAAGAGAATAGCAAAATAGATTAGAAATAAGAATATAAAAATTCAGTGTTTAAATGAAACACAGGGGGGAACCAAGATGGAGAAGAAAAAGCAGCTAACTCACGTAAGCTCTCCCAAATTCCCCACCAAACAACTTTAAATAAGGCCTCAAAACCATTTTTGTGCCCTCTGTTCTTCTAACTGCCCTAATAATGAGAAAAAAATTATAAAATAAAATAAATAAGGAATTGGCTTATTTGATTTGAAAAAAGAAAAATTTACCAGTTTCAAATAAGAAAAGGATAAATTCCCAACCCATGAAGATCAAACAAAAGCAATTATTAGGAGCTATTTTGCTCAACTATAAGCTAAAAAAAAATTGATAATCTAAATAAAACAGATGAATATGAAAATATAAATTGCACAGATTAATAGAAAATAAAATACTTAAATAATCCTATCTTACAAAAAGGAATTACACAAGCCATAAATGAGCTTCCTAAGAAAAAAAAAAAACCAGATGAATTTATAAGTTAATTCTACCAAACATTTAAAGAACAATTAATTCCAACTCTACATAAACCATCTGAAAAAAAAAAAAGTAAAAAGGTCCTGCCAAATTCCTTCTATGACACAAATATGGTACTGATACCTGAACGAGGAAGAGCAAAAACAGAGAAAGAAAGCTATATTTCTGGGAGCCAAGATGGCAGAGTAAGCAGTAAATTACACTCACTCTCCTTTATTGATCTCTTAAAAAAAAAAACAACCCAAAAAATAGCACCCCAGGAAAAATCCTGGAACAGCAGAAACAGCAGATCAACAAAGAGAAGCAGTCTTTTAACCTGGGAAACTTAGAGCATAGCCAAGAAAGGTCCATTTCACATTGGTAAAAAGGAGAGTGCAGTCCAGGATGGGATGCACCCCAGCAACCTAGCAACAAGCCCCACCTCGGCAAAACAGCAGAAGATCCTGAGCCCCGGAGTGGTGGAGCAGGCAAATAAATGCCAACACCAGGACCCTTCTATGTGCCTTAGCATTGCCAGAGGAACTGGCAAACTCCAGCTTGGAGAAACCACCACGTGCTCTGGTGCAGTCCCAAACAAATACGTGTCCTCCAGCAGTCAATTTTCCCACGCATCAACATAACCTGGAAAGGCATCTTTCAGCAGCTGAACCTTCCTGTGCTTCAAGGCAACCCCAGGCAGGCAGGCATACACCAACGGCTAACCTCCTATGCTTCAGTGCAGCCCCAGGTAGGCAGGCATTCTCCAGCAGCTGACCTCCCAGTGCTTTGGCACAGTCCCAGGTGGGTAGACATCCTCTAACAGTCAGTACAGCCTCAGGCAGGCAGGCATCCTCTGTTGCCAGACCTCCCTGTGCTTCAGTGTAGCCCCAGGGAAACACAGACCTCCCTGTGCTTCAGTGTAGCCCTAGGGAAACACACAAAAACGCAACCTGACTCCAGCACATACTAGACACCACCACCAGGACCCGAGGTCTGCACCAGGTAAGGCGTCAGACCCCTACAGCCTCCAGTTGCCAGAACCTGAGGCCCCAGCATGCAAAGCCAGTGACCAGGTCCCCGGTTCCCAGCACAAGAAGCTTGGGAGAGTGCCCCCTGTGCTTCAGCAGGAGAGCACACCTTTAAAAATCAGGAAATAGGCAAACAAAATTAGCAAAAAGCAGAAAATAACACCAACTATAGAGAACTACTATGGTGACAGGGAAGATCAAAACAAAGAAGGAGAAAAGGAACTGGTCACAAGCCCAAAAAGCCTTCTTGGAAGAGCTCAAGAAGTATTTTAAAAGTCAAATAAGAGAGGTAGAAGAAAAATTGGGAAGAGAGTCAATAGCCTGGAAAAGGAAGGACAAAAATTGACTGAGGAAAATCACTCCTTAAAAAATACAATTGGCTGAATGGAAAAGGAGGTACAAAAATGCATGGAAGAAAAGACCTCTTTAAAAAGTGGAACTGGCCAAATGGAAAAAGGAGGTACAAAGGCTAATCGAAGAAAACAATTCATTAAAAATTACACCTGGGCAACTAGAAGCTAATGACTCTATGAGACATCAAGAATCAGTCAAAAAAAATGAAAAGAATGGGAAAAAATAGATGAAAACATAAAACACCTCACTGGAAAAATAACTGACCTAAAAAATATAACCAGGAGAGAAAATTTAATAATTATTGGTCTACCCGAAAAAAGATGATCAAAAGAAGAGCAGCATCTTTCAAGAAATTATCAAGGAAAACTACCCTAAGGATCTAGAATATAGAATAGAATATATTCTATATAGAATACAGAAAACAGTCACTGAAAGAATCCACTGATCACCTCCTGAAAGAGATTCCAAAATGAAAACTCCAAGGAATATTATAGCCAAATACCAGAATTATCAGGTCAAGAAGAAAATACTGCAGGCAGCCAGAAAGAAACAATGTAAAAATCACGGAACCACAGTCAGCATTACACAGGACCTAGACGATTCTACATTAAAGGATAAGAGAGCTTAGAATATGATATTCTGTAGGGCAAAGGAGCTTGGATTACAACCAAGGATGAACTACCCGACAAAACTGATCACAATCTTTCAGGGAAACAGATGGCCTCAATGAATTGGGGACTTCCAAATCTTCCTGATGAAAAGACCAGAGCTCAACAGAAAATTTGATCTTCAAATACAAGCCTCAAGGAAAGCATAAAAAGGTAAATAGGAAAGAAAAAAACAAAAACAAAACATGTTATTCAATAAGGGTAAATTGTTTACATCCCTCCATGGGAAAATGATACTTGTAACTCTTGAGAACTGTATCATTATTACAACATTTAGAAGACGTATATATAGATAGCAGGTATGAGTGTAAGTTGACTTTGATGTGATGATAAAAAAAAAATTAAGTGGTGAAAAAAAGGATTATACTGGGAGAAGAGGAAGGGAGGAGCCAGAAAAGAGTAAAATACATCACATGAAATGGCACAAAGTCCTATTACATTAGAGGGAAAGTAGGAAGGGAGGTGAGGATTGTTTGAACCTTACTCTCATCAAATTTGGCTCAGAGAGGGAATAACATACACACTCACTTGAGTATAGAAATCTATCTTACCCTATAGGAATTAGGAAGGGTAAGAGGAAAAAAAAGGAGGGGGGCTGATAGAAGAGGGGGCAGATTAAGGGAGGTGGTGATCAGAAGGAAAACACTAGTGAGGAATGAAAAGGAGAAAAGTGGGAGAGAAAAGCATGAACAGAGGGAAAATAGGATGGAGAAAAAGTTAGAAATCATAACGGTGAATGTAAATGGGATGCACTCTCCCATGAGATGGAAGTGGATAGCACAGTGGTAAAAACCATAATTCTACAATATGCTGTTTATAAGAAACACATTTGAAACAGAGAGATACACACAGAGTGAAGGTAAAAGGCTGGAACCGAATGTAAGTCAGTTGAAATAAAAAACAGAGGTAGCAATCTTGATCTCAGACAAAGCAACAGCAAAAATAGATCTAATTAAAAGAGATAAGCAAGGAAACTACATCTTGCTAAAAGGCACTATAGACAAGGAAGTAATATCATTACTAAACATATATGCACCAAGTGGTATAGCATCCAAATTCTTAGAGAAGAAGTTAAGGGAGTTACATGAAGAAATAGACAGCTAAACTATACTGAGGCGGGGGAGAGGGGGGCCTTAACCTCCACCATCTCAGAACTGGATAAATATAACCACAAAATAGACAAGAAAGAAGTTAAGGAGGTAAGTAGAATTTTAGAAAAATTCGATATGGTAGACATCTGGAGAAAACTGAATGGGGATAAAAAAGAATATACCTTTATCTGAGTGGTATACATCACACACAAAAACGGACCATGTACTAGGGCATAAAAACCTCATAACCCAATGCAGAAAAGCAGAAATATTAAATAAATTCTTTTCAAATCATGATGCAATAAAAATTTCATGTAATAAAGGGCCATGGAAAGATAGACTAAAAATTAAATGGAAACTAAATAATCTAAACTAAAGAATGAGTGGGTCAAACGGCAAATCATAGAAATAATCAACAAGTTCATCCAAAGAATGACAACAATGAGACAACATACTAAATCTTATGGGATACAGTCAAAGCAGTTCTTTGAGGAAATTTTATATCTCTAAATATTTATATGAATAAAATAGAGAAAGAGGAGATCAATGAAGTGGGCATGCAACTAAAAAAAGCTAGAAAAAGAACAAATTATAAATCTCTAATTAAGCACCAAATTAGAATATTGAAAATTAAATAAGAGATTGAAATTAAGAAAACTATACTATTGAGCTGGCTCTATGAAAAAAAAAACCCAATAAAATAGATAAACCTTTGGTTAATTTGATTAAAATAAAGAAGAAAACCAAATTATCAGTATCAAAAATGAAAAGGGTGAATTCACCACCAATGAAGAGGAAATCAAAACAATAATTAGGAACTATTTTGCCCAACTGTGTGCCAATAAATCTGATAATCTTAGTGAAAGAATGAGTATTTATAAAAATACATATTGCCCAGGTTAATGGAAAAGGAAATAAAATACTTAAATAACACCATTTCAGAAAAAGAAATTGAACAAATCATCATGAACTCCCTAAGAAAAAATCTCCAGGGCCAAATGAATTTACAAGTGACTTCTATGAAACATTTAAAGAACAATTAATTCCAATACCATATAAATTATTTGGAAAATAGCTGAAAGAGTCCTACCAAATTCTTTTTATGATACAAATATGGTGCTGATACCTAAACCAGGAAGAGCCAAACCAGAGAAAGAAAATTATAGACCAATTTCCCTCACAAATATAGATGCAAAAATTTTAAATAAAATATTAGCAAAGAGATTACAGCAACTTATCAGGAGGATAATACATTCTGAGCAGGTGGGATTTATAACAGGAATGCAGGGCTGGTTCAACATTAGGAAAACTATCAGCATAATTGACCATATCAATAACAAAATTAACAAAAATCATATGATTATCTCAATAGATGTAGAAAAAGCATTTGACAAAATACAACACTCATTCCTATTAAAAAACAAAACAAAACAAAACAACCAGAGAGCATAAGAATAAAAGGAGTTTTCTTTAAAATGATAAATAGCACCTATCTAAAACAATCAGCAAGCATTATATGTAATAGGGATAAGCTAGAAGCATTTCCAATAAAATCAGGAGTGAAACAAGGATGCCTATTATAACCACTGTTATTCAATACTGTACCAGAAATGTTAGCTTTAGTTATAAGAAAAAAAAATTCACGGAATGATAATAGGCAATGAAGAAACAAAGCTATCACTCTTTGCAGATGATATGATGGTATACTTAAAGAATCCTAAAGAATCAACTAAAAAAATTACTTGAAATAATGAATAACTTTAGCAAAGTTGCAGGATATAAAATAAGCCCACATAAATCACTGGTATTTCTTTATATTACTAACAATGCCCAACACGAGAGACAGAAAAAGAAATTCCATGTAAAGTAACTGTAGACAACACAAAATATTTGGGAGTCTACTTGCCAAGACAAACCCAGGCACTATCTGAACACAATTACAAAACACTTTTCATACCAATAAAGTCAGATCTAAATAACTGGAAAAATACAAGTTGCTCCTGAGTAGGCCAAGCTAATAAAATAAAAACAACAATTCTACCTAAATTAATTTGCTTATTCAGTGTCTTACCACACTACCAAAAACCTATTTGATAGACCTAGAAAAAATAATAAAATTCATCTGGAAGAACAAAAGAATATCAAGGGAACTGAGGAATTGAGGAAAAGAAATGCAAAGGAATGTGGCCTAGCTGTACCAGACCTAAAACTGTATTATAAAGCAGCAATCATCAAAACTATTTGATACTGGGTATGAAATAACGTGATGGATCAGTGGAAGATGGTAGGTCCACAATACACAGTAGTCAATGACTATAGTAATCTACTATTTGATAAACCCAAAGACTCCAGCTTCTGGGATAACTCACAATCTGACAAAAACTGCTGGAAAATAGTATGGCAGAAACTAGGCATAGAACAACATCTTATACCATATAAAAAGATAAGGTCAAAATGGTTACATGAATTAGATGTAAAAGAGGATACCATAAGCAAATTAGGAGACCAAGGAATAGTTTGCCTGTCAGATCGATAGAAAAGGTAAGAATTTCTGATCAAACAAGAAAAAGAGTACATTATGAAATGCAAAATGGATAATTTTGGTTACATTAAATTAAAAAGTTTTTGCACAAACAAAGCCAGTGAAACTAAGAATTGAAGGAAATAAGAAAGCTGGGAAATAATTTTTACAGCCAATATCTCTAATAAAGGCCTCATTTCTCAAAAATATAGAGAACTAAATTCAATTTATAAGAATACAAGTCATTCCCCCAATTGATAAATAGTTAAAAGAGGCAGTTTTCAGATGAAGAAATTAAAGCTATCTATAGTCATATGAAAAAAATGCTCTAAATCATTACTGATTGGAGAAATGCAAATTAAAACAACTCTGAGGTACCCCTTCAGACCAATCAGATTGGCTAATATGACAAAAAAAGGAAAATGATAAATGCTGGAGAAGATGTGGGAAAATTGGAACACTAATGCATTGTTGGTGGAGTTGTGAACTGATGTAACCATTCTGGAGAGCAATTTAGAGCTATGCCCAAAGGGCTATAAAACTGTGCATATCCTTTGATCCAGGAATACCACTACTAAGTCCATATCCCAAAGACAGCATAAAAAAGGGGAAAGGACCCACATGTACAAAAATATTTAGAGTAGCTCTTTTTGTGGTGGCAAAGAATTAAAAATTGAGGGGATGCTCATCAATTGGGAAATGGCTGAACAAGCTATGGTATATAAATGTGATGGAATACTATTATGCCATGAGAAATTATGAGTAGGCTGATTTCAGAAAAACCTGGAAAGACTTACATAAACCGATGCTGAGTGAAGTGAGCAGAACCAGAACTCTCTACAGTAACAGCAATATTGTGTGATGACCAACTTTGATAGATTTAGTTCTTCTTGGCAATACAATGATCCAAAAGTCTCATGATGGAAAACGCTATCCACATCTAGAGAAAGAACTATGGAGTCTAAATGGAGATTGAAGCACACTATTCTCTCTCTCTCTTTTTTTTTTTCCTTTCTTGGGGTTTTTCCCTTTTGTTCTGACTCTTCTTTCACTATATGACTAATGTGGAAATGTTTAACATGACTGTACATGTATAGCTTACCTCAGATTGCTTGCTATCTTAGTGGAGGGAAGGAGGAAGGGAGAAAAACTTGGAACTCAAAATCTTATAAGAGTGAATATTGAAGGCAGAGCCAAGATGGTGGAGTGAAAGCAGTGACCTGCTTGAGCTCTCCCCCAAAGCCCTCCAAATATGTGTAAAAAATGGCTCTAAACAAATTCTAGAGCAGCAGAACCCACAAAAAGACAGAGTGAAACAAATTGCCATCCCAAGACAACCTGGATGGTTGACTGAAAAGGTCTACTGCGCCAGGCTGGGAGAGGAATGTAGTTCAGTGTGGGAGCGCAGGCAAAGACCAGGCCTAAGCGAACCTGGAGCAGGCCTCTGAGGACTGAATCACAGGCAGCTCGGGTGGTTTCCAGACTTCTCAACCCACAAATGCCAAAGACAACTTAGAAGGTCAGTAGGAAATGTCTGTCAGAGCTCAGTGAGAGAGAAGTTCCGTCCCAGTCCCAGTCACAGCGCAGTCCCAGGGCAGCTGCTTCCAGAGCTCTTGGCCCACAGACGGAGGGAGAATTGAGTGGCTGATTATAGGGGGATTGCAGGGATCTCTTTGCTGGTGTTCAGGCAGGATTCTCTTACTTTGCCCCACTTGGATCTGGGTTACAGTCCTGGGTGGTGGTCCTGAGGCAAGGAGGAGAGCTGGCAGGCATGGCACAGCTTGTGGTGGGGGTGGAGAAGGAATCCTCCTCACGGTTACAAGGCAGAAAAGAATGCGTGTGGTCACTCACAGACCAGAGTATAGGCCAAGAAAGGAGTAAACACCTCACCCTTGATCATACCACCTTGAAGAACACAAAATTTATAAGCCCCTGGAAGTATCTCTGAAAACAGCTGCACAAAACCCCCAAAGCTTGGAACAGTACATTCTCCACATTGGAAGCAGACCCCTAGTTTAACAAAGAGTTTATAACTCAAGTAATTACCTGGAAACATGAGCAAACAGTGGGAAAAAATTCAGACTGTAGAATCTTACTTTGGTGACATAGAAGATCAAAACATACAACCAGAAGAAGACAACGAAATCAAAGCTCCTACTTCCAAAGCCTCCAAGAAAAATATGAATTGGTCCCAGGCCATGGAAGAGTTCAAAAAAGATTTTGAGAAGCAAGTAAGAGAAGTAGTGGAAAAACTTGAAAGGGAAATGAGTGATGCAAGAAAATCATGAAAAACAAGTCAACAGCTTGCTAAAGGAGACACAAAAAAAAAAAACAAAACACTGAAGAAAATAACACCTTAAAAAATAGCCTAACCCAAATGGCAAAAGAGGTCCAAAAAGCCAATGAGGAGAATTGGCCATATGGAAAAGGAAGTCCAAAAGCTCACTGAAGAAAATACTTTCTTAAAAATTAGAATGGAGCAAATGGAAGCTAGTGACTTTATGAGAAATCAAGACATTATAAAACAAAACTAAAAGAATAGAAGACAATGTGAAATATCTCATTAGAAAAACAACTGACCTGGAAAATAGGTCCGACATAATTTAAAAATTATTGGACTATCTGAAAGCCATGATCAAAAAAAGAGCTCAGACATCATATTTCAAGAAATTATCGCACCGGCCCTGAATTCAGGAGGACCCGAGTTCAAATCCGATCTCAGACACATAACACTTACTAGCCGTGTGACTCTGGGCAAGTCACTTAACCCCACTGCCTAACCCCCCCTCAAAAAAAAGAGAAATTATCAAGGAACACTGCCCTGATATTCTAAAACCAGAGAGTAAAATAGAAATTGAAAGAATCCACCACCTCCTGAAAGAGATCCCCAAAGGAAAACTTCTAGGAATATTATAGTCAAATTCCAGAGTTCCCAGGTTAAGGAGAAAATTAAGTGAATATTGAAAACCATCTTTACATACAATTAGGAAAAAAAAAGTATTCACGAGTAGGGAATAAAGGAATAGCAAGTTGAGGAGAGCGGATTTTCAGTTTTTTGTACAAGTATCTTTTTTATTGTATTACGTTATACAAATGCTTGTTTTATTCCATAAATTAAAAATAAAATAAAAAATATTTAAAATTTTAAAAATTCCTATACTTTAACTTTTCATTTTTTCATTCACTGAATTGGAAGATATATGGACAAAATTAAATTCTGTCCATATATCTTCAGGAAGTAACGTCTCCTTTATATGACTGGAGTTGGGGAGGAACAGATCTAAAATTCATGTTATATTAAGCTGGTTTGTTTTTTGTTTGTTTGTTTTTTGGCAAGGCAATTGGGGTTAAGTGGCTTGCCCAGGGTCACACAACTAGTAAGTGTCTGTATCAAGTGTCTGGTCTGAGACCAGATTTGAACTCAGGTCCTCCTGACTCCAGGGCTGGTGCTCTATCCACTGTTCCACCTAGCTGCCCCTTAAGTTTTTTTTTTAATAGGATCATATGATTTAGTTTATTTACTAAGACCACTTTCAAATCTGACTTTTAAAAAGTAAAAACCAAAAGATAGGATCAAACATAAATAAATGTCAGGTTGTGTTAACTAATCACTACCAGTTCATTTTTTCTCCTTAAATTGAAATAATTCTACATAATATTAGCACTTAATGAGGCTTATTTCAATTAACTGTTTAAAAAAAAAATCTCAGCAGAAAAAAGAACATGTTTCTAAAGAGCTTAAACAATACCATAAATACACTTTATAGAAATATAACATTAAACTTAGCTCCCAATTTGAGGTTTTTGAGAAATCTCAAAATAACTGTGCTTTCTATATGTCCCGTCTGGGGTCCAGGTATCATTCATAAAGAGAAATCTCATTGAGATCATTCAAATCTCAGGTTCATATACATTTTACCACCTGGTATGTATTAATCTCTCCTTGGTATTAGATTTCAAGCAATAAAATAATTGCTTGCAGATTTTCTACAAAAATTCCTTTAGATTTCAAAATGTGCAGCTTCCAAGTTCAAAATTACTTTACCCCAAAAAAGATAATATTCTTCCACAGTAAAATCTGACAGTATTGTCAAAAAGATTGATTAATCTTGAAATCTTTCATTTCCAGCATTATTCTTAGTCTATTGTCATAAAATCTGAAAGCCAAAAACTTTAGGACCACTGCAAAGGAAAACTGGAAACCAAGTGCCACAAACTAGAAAAACTAAGGAACGTGATTGACTTAAATATTTTACAAGAAAATCCATTAATTCCATAACAATTTTAAAGAATTCTGACAAAATACCTAAAGCCAGAATATCCAACCCAGACTGAAAATCTGAATTATATCAATATTAAACTTTGACAAATTCATGTTTCCATTTGTACTATTTTAGTCATTTTCCATTTTGCATTTTTTCCAAAAGCTTCTCTGTCCTGATCAATCCTGCAGTATTTCAAACCTGTAAATTCAAGAAATACAGTGTACCAAAAGAAAGAAGAAGGAGAGGAGAGAAACAAATATTTCCTACACACAGAAACTTTTTTGGAACATTCCAGTGGTCAATCAATGTAAGATCTTAATCACTCCCTTCCCCACCCCACTAAAAAAAAAAAAAAAGTCCAGTTCATATTACAAGCGCTCTGCTCTGCCACAGGCAGCTGGGGGCTCAGTGGACAGAACTGCTACTTCACAGGGTTAAAGCACATAGTGGGAGCTATATAAAAGCTTACTGTCTTTGAAGAAGATAGCCAGTATAAATCTAATAAATTTTCCAAAGGTGTGTTATGTGAAATATGAATTTAATATTTGTAAATATACTGAAGTTATCCAGATGTCATATTTATCACATATACGTATAATATTCTGTCCTATACTTTATTCTCCAAACCACAA
Source organism: Vombatus ursinus (assembly GCF_900497805.2). Lineage (NCBI taxonomy): Eukaryota > Metazoa > Chordata > Mammalia > Diprotodontia > Vombatidae > Vombatus > Vombatus ursinus. The sequence continues at coordinate 290,157 of NW_020944524.1, read as the reverse complement.
GGGCTTAAATTTCTAGCAAATTTTATACATGAGGGCCAGGGTCAAATCATCTGTTCTTTTTTCTACTCATTTCCCTCTCCACTGTTTTATGGAGGCTTTAGAATGGGATATTCATAAGACTTGATGACTATTTAAATTATTTTCTTCAAAATTCTCAAAAGTCCTATTTTGAAAAACTCCACACTACTTACTGCCACTGAATGTAAATGTATGTTTCTATTTTAAAACAAACACATAACAGACATAAATCTCAAAATAACCATGCTTTCTAAGGAGAAAAAAAAAGTTTCCCCACAGAAAGTTTTGAGGCAGTGAAATATCAATGCGCTGAAATCACTGAAAGGAAATGACTAACATTCTTGGAAAATGAAGCCACTGGCAGCTTTCTCCAACATAATCCCTAAAACTCTACCCTGTAGCAAAAGAGTATTTTGTGCATAAATAAATAAATTTAGATAGATTCTTTTAAAGCTAATAAATAAAATATCTAGGGTTCCCCCAGAAAGGCAATTAGGATAATATGTAATACAGAGGAAATCCTAGTAAGACATGACATTTACCGTGCATTCCAACATCAGATTCAGAACCATTGGAGGACAGAATGCTAAATTTAAATATCATGACAAATTTTCGATGGTTTGTTATAGTTTCCTTTATCACTCTAAAGTAATGAATTCGCTGGCTCAACTGGACTCCAGAAGAAAACAAAGGATTTTGTGATATGTTATTAAATCCAAACATCTTTTTTGGGGGGGTAGGGGGGACAGCAAAAACAAAGAAAGGAGAGGAAGTTCAGAGACTAGAGTCTATGGAGACCATATCACAAATGATTTACTTGAAAAACTGCTGCTCTTCATTTCAGCAGCAAAATATGCTTTGAGGGGCAATTTTTCACCAATTCATAGCTTCAAAAAAAAAAAATCCCCCTACTAATATATTCCATTCCAGAGACTCAACTCTTACCTTCTGGGCAAAATACATTACTTAAATGCACTATTTCATCTAGCTAGCCAGTTATTCATACACATACATACACACACACACAAATGTTTTCTACCTCAGTAAATTGCTCTAATTTCTGACATCTCGATTTCTGAAAGCACCCATCTGTAAGGAAGGACAGGGTCCTCAGCCTCCACACGTGTCGTCCTGCTGACTCGGCTGATCCTGGGTCTCTCAATCACTCATCAGGGTGAGAGTTACCCTGAAGAAGCCCCGCAGTTTTGCTATGTCCCAGCGCCCACCTCCAGGTCCCAAAACTGGGCATAACAGCTTTCAGGAAGAAGCAAAGGCTGGTTGCTCAGGTCCATTGCAACAACTTTAAAGAGCTGCCTCCCCGCTGGGAATACGAGGGTAAGTGACAGTTTTGGGTTCCTCCCACACCAGCCCCTTCTCCCCTATCTTTCAGTTCAAGGATTCTGTTGTTGGCGCACCAAGTGGTACATGGTTAATATTTTTTTCGTGAGCCAAGAGAACCCGGGAAGTGCGGGAGGAAAAGGAGGAGGAGGGAAGGAAAAGCGGGGGCGGGAACAGAGAGTTGAAAGGAGGCAGCAACCAAGAAACACAGCCTCATTTCTTCAAGGTAGCAAGACACCAGCAACGCCTGCTTCCAGCAACCTCACCCCACTCCTAGGACTACCAAGCCACAAGGCTAATGCATCCTCCAGTCCGAAGGATTTGCTGGAAGCAGCGAATTTGTAAACATGCAAAACGACCCTAAAAACCAAGGGGTAGGAGGAGGTGAAACAAGTGTAACCAGCCAGGTTGTAAGACAAAAAGGGACGAGATGTTTCTTCCTTTGAGGCCCGCCAGCTTTTTCCACTTTGAAGCACCCCATCCCCCCTCCCAACCCTCAAAGCCCTGCCAGGGAAGCCGAAACAGAAACTCTGTGGGGCCCATTAGGGGTCGGACTGAAACACCATCGGACTTTTCCCCACCCCTCATTGTGGGGTACATCCTTCCACCTCCCGTACCTTAAATAAATTGGAAGATAGGAGGCATCGGAAACTGCTTTCGCTTCACCCTCCCTAGGGCTTCCTTCCACCTCCTTCCCGTCTCAGTCGGCTCTGCCTTTAGCCTTGGTAGCAATTGCCCTGCTTCCGTCCCGCCCCTAGTCCCTCCTCCTCCACGTCTTCTCCCTGAACTCGTCACTAGGTGGCCGCCGAGCTACATAGGAAGCCCTACTGGGAACAGCACGTGGACCGCCCTGCCAGCCCCGCCCCAGGGACTATACCAAATGCCTTCTAAGGAGGAAAACTTGGAAAACAGAAGTATGGAGGAATGAGACAGGCCTCTAAGCTCGAGTAAACGATGGATCATAAATTTTGAGTATAACCACAAGTTTAAGACTCTTCATAAATATGCAAAATTTGCAATACAAGAAACATCCCTCACTTTAACAGAAAAATCCTTGGTATCGCTCCCCTTCTCTTAGATATAGCCTCCCCAGGGTCTGCACTCTCTCCTTAAATAACAGTTGGGCTTGGGAGATTTACGTGGGGGTGATTGCTTGACCAGTTGTATCTCTGATTCGGTGAAATTAGGGGTGACAACTCAGAGGAAGTAGCAAAGGAGGACTCTGCGCCTTCTTTTCCCAGCCTTTCTTCCTATTCCACTATTACCATACCGTAACAATCATCTTCACAAAGCAGACTATTTGCTAAATGGATAGACTCAGGGTATCTTAAAGTGTGTTTTACTGCGTGAAAAATGAAAGCATCTCCCATTAGTATATGGACAGAAATAATATATTAAATGTCTCGTCTCCCCTCTCCAACATATAACATACATCAAATAGTTCAGGATAGGTTGAGGAGATTCAAAGACTGGTTTTATTTAGGAATGAAGTCGCTTTGAGGAGCAGGGACTCTGGAAGAGAAGAATTTCTCTACAATTGACCTATTTACAAGCTTTCTCTCCATCAGAATGCCAGCTTCTTGAATGCAGGTATTTGACGACTCCTCCTCCTCCTCCTCCTCTCTCTCTCTGTTTCTCTCTCTCTCTGTCTCTCTCTGTCTCTCTCTCTGTCTCTATCTCTGTCTCTGTCTCCCTCTTCCTCCCCCCCCCCTTTAAATCCCAGTGCTCAGGGCACAGCCTGGCACCAATAACAACTTTCTGATTGATCGCTGCATGAGATCTGATTGTGTCTGTAACTATGAGGGAGTAGTAAAAGAAGTGGATAAATGAAAGCCTTAAGCTAAGGTTGGGGGTGGCTGGATACATAGAATCACCCCCTCCATACCTTACCCTCAGGTATGATCATTCAACATTAACAAATGTAGCGCCAACCACTTACTTTTCCACTTTCTGAGCTCTTTTTCCTTTCTTTTTACTCTACATTTGACCTTGAAGTCCTGGCCCTAGTGGACCCATAGACAGTGGAAGTCGAAATGACTCAAATGAGTCCTTCATAGAGGAGACCTGGGAGTGAATATGAGAATCAAGAGAAGGATGCAAGGGTAACAAATTATGTTGAATAGGAACCAACTTTTAAAAAAATTAAAACTTAAAAAAAATTTTACTTTAAAAAAATCATACAGCTTTTTTTTTGAGGGTGTTACACACAAAAATCATTAAGATCCACTATTATTAATGGCAATTCAGCCGAATTCAACAAGCCTTTTACAAACATCTGTCTGGATGGCCCCTGCACAGTGCTGGGCCTATCCCCCACCAAAAAAAACAAACCAACTACTTATAAAGGAGCTTACATTCTACTGGGGAATACATAAGCAGATAAGTAAATGAAAGATCATTTGAGGAGGGAGGGAGCTAACAACAGGGAAAGATTCCTTTGAGAGCTAAGTAAACCTTAAAGAAATAAAAAACTTCTGCTTGGAGAAGTGAGGCAGTGCATACCAAGCTTAGAATTGCAAAGACACTACAGGTGGACCAGTTTGGAATGTAGAGCACATGAAAGGGAGTAATGAAATAAACCTGAAAGATAAGTTGTAGCCAGATTGTGCAGAGCTTTAAATACCAAAACATTTTAAGTATGAATGTATTTTATTCTAGAGGCAATAGGTAGTCACTGGAGATTGATGAACAGGGGAATGACATGGTCAGACCTGTACATGCCCACATTCCTTGTTCATCTAGCAAAAGATTAAGAGCACAGTGCCCATTTCATGTCTTAACAATCACAGAATTAAAGGTTAAGAAAAACATTTTTAAAATGATAGGATGTTGTAAGATGCTATCCACCTCCAGGGAGAGAACTAATGAACTCTGAATGCAAAGTGAAGCATACTTTTTTAAAACTTTATTTTTGTTTTGTTTCTATTTTCTTTTGCAACAATGGCTAATATGGAAATGTTTTACATGATTTCACATGTATAATCGATATAAAATCTTTTCAAAGAGAGGAGGGAGGGAGATAATTTGGAGCTCAAAATTTTTAAAAAGATGGCAGATTAGTCACTTTCTCCAAGATTGTTTTATCCTTCAAATAACATAAAATAAATTCCAACCAAGGCAACAGGAACACACGACACACAGAAATGATGTACCAGATAAAGAGTTTGTTGTCATTGTTCAATCATCATGTGTCCAGTTCTTTATGACCCCATTTGGGGTCTTGACAAAGATACTGAAGAGGTCTGCCATTTTCTTCTCCAGCTCATTTTGCATATGAGGAAACTCAGGCAAAAAGGGTCACACAGCTGGTAAGCTAGTAAGAGTCACACTGAGGCCAGATTTGAAATCAGGATGATGAGTTTTTCTGACTCCTAGCTACTCCAAGATAAAGAGTAATTATACCTAAATCCAGAAGAAAAAGAAGACAAAAAAGAACATAGATGAGATAAAATCGTTATGAATTAACACCAACATGATAAGACCAGGGTTCCTATTTCTTTACACGAAGAACTAGTTTTCTAATTAAATGTTTAAAAAAAAGGTAAGAAAAAAAAGAATTAGTTTTTCTTAAAAGACAACAAAGCTGTTCTGGGGATCTGATTGGCCCCTGACTCTCTTGTTGCAGCTTCCTGGTCTCTAAAAGCGCAAAAAATTACCCCATGTGGGATTTCTTCTAGAAAAGCTATGTACCACTGTATCCCTGATTCATTTACATATACATATACATATACATATACATATACATATACATATACATATACATATACATATACATATACATATACATATACATAT